>NC_135990.1:5832410-5904910 GCF_053455715.1 Rhinoraja longicauda
AGATGATCAGGGATAGACACAAAATGCTGGAGTAACTCAGTGGGACAGGCAGCATCTCTGGAGAGAAGGAATGGGTGACGTATCGGGTCGAGACTCTTTTTCAGACTGCTTTTTACTCCAGCATTTCATGCCCAGAGATGCTGCCTGTCCCGCTGAGTTACTCCAGCATTTTGTGCCTGTCTTCGGTTTAAACCAGCATCTGCAGTTCCTTCCTGCACAGATGATTAGGGAGGTAGGGAACTGGGTCAACATGCATGTTTATCCTTGAAAGTGGCTCGGCCCATTGAGAACACAGTCAAGAAAGCATAATTTTCTTATTATTCATCTCAGTATCAGGGGTTGTAGACAAGACTAGCATTCAGCCCATGCCTAACCACATTACGAAGGAGGAAGTTTTAGTTCTTAGTTTTAGTTTTAGAGCTACAGTGCAGACACAGGCCCTTCGGCCCATCGAGTTCAGGCCGACCAGAGATCTGTGCACACGAACATTATCCTCCACACACTAGGGGCAATTTACAATTTTACCAAACCAATGAACCTACAAGCCTGTACGTCTTGCAACGCACCGCTTTGAATTGCTGTGGCCTATCAGTTGGGTTGGAAACTCCAGGATTTTTTAGTTTAGTTTAGAGAAACAGCGCGGAAACAGGCCATTCGGCCCACAAAATCCGCACAGACCAGCGAACCCCGCACATTAACACTATCCTACACACACTAAGGACAATTTTACTTTCACACCAAGCCAATTAACCTACAAACCTGTACGTCTTTGGAGTGTGGGAGGAAACCAAATATCTCGGGGCCACAGTTTAAGAATAAGGGGTAGGCCATTTAGAACTGAGATGAGGAAAAACTTTTTCAGTCAGAGTTGTGAATCTGTGGAATTCTCTGTCTCAGAAGGCAGTGGAGGCCAATTCTCTGAATGCATTCAAGAGAGAGCTGGATAGAGCTCTTAAGGATAGCGGAGTCAGGGGGTATGGGGAGAAGGCAGGAACGGGGTACTGATTGAGAATGATCAGCCATGATCACATTGAATGGCGGTGCTGGCTCGGAGGGCCGAATGGCCTCCTTCTGCACCTATTGTCTATTGTCTATTGTCTATCTCGGAGAAAATCCACACAGTCGCAAGGAGGACGTACAAACTCTGTACAGACAGGCACCCGTAGTCAGGATCGAACCCGGGTCTCTGGCGCTGTAAGGCAGTAGTGCCACCGTGCCTTCCAATGTGGCCTCCCATGTGGCCTTCCAAATCTCCAGGAAGACTAATGTGGCCTTCCTCATCTGCAATCCTGTGACTGCGTATATTTTGGTCAGACTGTACCTTGGGAGGTCAATGAGTTGTCAGGGGGCCACCCTAGCCTGAGATAAACTGTACAGGCAGCAAAGCGGTGATTTCAGCAGAGAGCAATGTGAGAGAGGAGTAGATACGCTCAGAAACAAACATCACACAGAGAGCTTTGTCGAGGTTCAGCCAAATATTGACAATATAATCCGGGAGAGGTTTGCAGCAACAGGGCAAGAGTGCATTGACATCAGGGTCATGAAGGGAGAGTTTATAGATTGATGTCAAGAAATACTCCTTTATAAAAAGGATGAACTGCAGCTGGCAGCAGCTGTGTGGAAGAGTTTGTTATAGTTGGGACATTTGGTTCATTTAAGACCAAACGTTGTTAGAGTTGAACAGTGGAGTTGCACTGTCAAAACATGGCATTAATTCATAAGATATAGGAGCAAAATTAGGCCATTTGGCCCATCAAGTCTGCTCCCCCATTCAATCATGGCTGATCTATTTTTTTTCCCCTGTCGACCCCAATCTCCTGCCTTCTCTCCGTAATCCTTGACACCTTTACTAATCAAGGTCACGGTGGCGCAGCGGTAGAGTTGCTGCCTTACAGCGAATGCAGCGCCGGAGACCCGGGTTCGATCCTGACTACGGGTGCTGTCTGTACGGAGTTTGCACGTTCTCCCCGTGACCTGCGTGGGTTTTCTCCGAGATCTTCGGTTTCCTCCCACACTCCACAGACGTACAGGTTTGTAGGTTAATTGGCTTGGTAAATGTACAAATTTGCCCCTAGTGGGTGTAGGATAGTGTTAATGTGCGGGGATCGCTGGTCGGCGCGGACCCGGTGGGCCGAAGGGCCTTTTTCCGCGCTGTATCTCTAAACTAAAAGAACATATCAATCTCTGCTTTAAAAATACCCAATGACTTGGCCTCCACCGCCATCTGTGGCAATGAATTATATAGATTCATCACCCTCTGGCTGAAGAAATTCCTCCTCATCGACTTACTACAGGTACATCCTTTTATTCTGAGGCTGTGCCCTCTGGTCCTAGATTCTTTCACTGGTGGAAACATCATCTCCATGTGACTCTATCCAGGCCTTTCATTCATTATGCGGCAGGTTTCAATGAGATTCTACCCTCATCGTTCTAAACACTTCTAAGTGTCCAGACCCATCAAAGACTAACGGTTCCATCCACCTATATTCCATCCTCTAGCTTCTTATTTCGTACCTCTTCTATCTTTATCTTCTTTGGTTTTAGTTCAGTTTAGTTTAGTTTAGTTTAGAGATACAGCGCGGAAACAGGCCCTTCGGCCCACCGGGTCTGCGCTGCCCATCAATCCCCACACACTAATAATAATAATAATAATAATAATAATAATAATATGCCTTTATTGTCATTGTACGAACAGTACAACGAAATTAGAAGTGCTACATCTGAAACAGTGCGACTGTGCAAATCTTCCAAAAACAATCGCACAAACATAGGAACCAACACAATAAGCACTATCCTACACCCACTAGGGACAACTTTTACATTTACCAAACCAATGTACCTACACAGCTGCATGTCTTTGGAGTGTGGGAGGAAACTGAAGATCTCGGAGAAAACCCACGCAGGTCACGGGGAGAACGTACAAACTCCGTACAGACAGCACCCGTAGTCGGGATGGAACCCGGGTCTCCGGCGCTGCATTCGCTGTAAGGCAGCAACTCTACCGCTGCGCCACCGTGATCGCCCTCATCTCACACTTTTTGTTTGATTAACTCTGGCCTTTGTCCAACCATCTGTCCAGCAAAAACATCCCTCACATATCCACCGAACATTTGCCGAGCCTTTTCCCACCCCCAGCTCTGCCAACCTTTTCTCCCCTCCTGCAATCTGTCTAAGGAAGAGTCCTGGCCCAAAATGTCACCTATCTATGTCCTCCAGAGATGCTGCCAGACCTGCTGAATTATTCCAGCACTTTGTATCTTTTTTTGGAAACCAGTTTCTCTAGTTCCTTGTGTCTCCATGACATTTGCTATTGAGGGAGTGCAGCGTAGGTTCACGAGGCTAATTCCCGGGAAGGCGTGATTGTCATATGTTGAAAGAATGGAGCGACTGGGCTTGTAGACAATAGACAATAAACAATAGGTGCAGGATGAGGCCATTCGGCCCTTCGAGCCAGCACCGCCATTCAATGTGATCATGGCTGATCATTCTCAATCAGTATCCCGTTCCTGCCTTCTCCCCATACCCCCTGACTCCACTATCCTTAAGAGCTCTATCTAGCTCTCTCTTGAATGCATTCAGAGAATTAGCCTCCACTGCCTTCTGAGGCAGTGAATTTAGAAGGATGAGAGGGGATCTTATTGAAACACATAAGATTATTATGGGATTGGACACGCTAGAGGCAGGAAACATGTTCCCAATGTTGGGGGAGTCCAGACCAGGGGCCACAGTTTAAGAATAAGGGGTAGGCCATTTAGATTAGAGTTGAGGAAACATCTCCGATCTAAAGAGAAGGAATGGTTGACGTTTCGGGTCGAGGAGTAAGGTCCTGACCTGAAATGTCATCCATTCCTTCTCTCCAGAGATGCTGCCTGTCCCACTGAGTTACTCCAGCTTTTTGTGTCTATCTTCGGTTTAAGCCAGTATCTGTAGTTCCTTCTTACACATTCAGACTCTGTGAGTTATTTCAGGCAGGGGATGGGGATGGTGTTTCGGACTTATGTAAAATGTAACTTAACATCAGGGTTTACTGAACGTAGCCTTTACGTAAGTTGGGGACTGCCTGTAATTTAAATCCTCCAATCATGCCAACAATGAGTGACACCCACACCAGGTGAATAAACAACTTACCCTCAGGAATACACTGGCCAAGTACAAATCTGTAACCCTTGCAACATTTCTTCCTGAAGGTTGGAAAGGAAACAGAACAATTAGCATCGTTGCAAGCACAATCCATACATTTTGATGCAGTGAGTTGTGAAACTGGGCTGCACGGTGGCGCAGCGGTCGAGTTGCTGCCTCGCGGAGCCAGGGACCCGGGTTCGATCCCGACTATGGGGGCTGCCCGTACGGAGTTTGCACGTTCTCCCCCGTGACCTGCGTGGGTTTTCTCCGGGAGCTCTGGTTTCCTCCCACACTTCAAAGGTTTGTAGGCTAATTGGCTTCGGTAAAATTTAAAATTGTCCCCACTGTATGTAGGATAGTGTTAATGTGTAGGGATCGCTGGTCAGTCGGTGGGTTGAAGAGCCTGTTTCTGCATTTTATCTCTAAACTAAACTAAACTGGGTTATGGGGTCAACTTAAGATCTAATATTGTATCATCTATCTCAATAATATGCTCTATTGATTTGTCTCATTGATTAGTCCCCTCTCCTTCGAAGCAAAAGGTTGTTGGTTCAAGTGTAAATGAATGTTTGATGGAGATTGTATTCTAGAAGGGCCGAAGGGCCTATTTCCACACTGTGTCAAGTCAATTTTATTTGTACAGCACATTTAAAAACAACCCACGTTGACCAAAGTACTGTACATCAGTTCAGGTACTAAGAACGAACATACAATGGCACACAAACATAACAGCACATACATAAGCAATTCACAGCGCCCCCTAAGAGGGCCTCAAACGCCATTCTGAATGGTTCTCCCCTAGGCTAGCGTGTAGCCCCAATCCTCCAATCTACCTCATTACCGTCCTTGCACTTTTCTCTGTAAATGTAATGCTGTTGCACTGCAACACTACAATTAATTTAGTTTAGAGATACAGCATGAAAACAGGCCCTTTGGCCCACCTAGTCCATGCCGACCATCAATCACTTGTTTGCAATAGTTCTGTTATCACACTTTCCCATTCTCTGCACAATAAGCCAGGTAACCGACAAACCTGCATGTTTTGGTGATGTGGGAGGAAACCAAAACACCCAGAGAAAACCCACGCGGTCACAGGGAGAACGTACAAACTCTGTACAGACTGCATCTGTACAGAGAGGGAAAGCAAGGGAAACGAGTGGCACAAATATTGATTTCTCTAACTTCAAGTAGCCCTTGCTTTCCCTCTCTCTCTCTGTCCCTCCCCTATCCCAGTTCTCTGACTTGTTTCAGCATCATTGTCACTTTCCCCTCAGCCAACAATGAACCATCCTACATTTCCTTCATCACCGTCTGCTTTGATCTGTCATTCTCACACTTTTCATTCTCTCTGTACCCTTCCAAATCTCTAGCTTTTCTCTCCCCTGACACTCGGTCTGAAGAAGGGTCTCGACCCGAAACGTCACCCATTCCTTCTCTCCAGAGATGCTGCCTGTCCCGCTGAGTTACTCCAGCGTTTTGTGTCTATCTTCGGTGTCAACCAGCATCTGCTGTTCCTTCCTACACGTTGTAGTGCTTCAGTTCTATAGACAAAGTCCAATGTTCTCAGTGGTGGAGAGGTGAATCGAACATCACCCTAGGTGGCACAGCGGTAGAGTTGCTGCCTTACAGCGAATGCAGCGCCGGAGACTCAGGTTCGATCCTGACTACGGGCGCCGTCTGTACGGAGTTTGTACGTTCTCCCCGTGACCTGCATGGGTTTTCTCCGAGATCTTCGGTTTCCTCCCATACTCCAAAGACGTACAGGTATGTAGGTTAATTGACTGGGTAAATGTAAAAATTGTCCCTAGTGTGTGTAGGATAGTGTTAATGTGTGGGGATCGCTGGGCGGCGCGGACCCGGTGGGCCGAAGGGCCTGTTTCCGCGCTGTATCTCTAAATCTAAAAAAACTAGCTTATTTTGTAAAGTGCTGGGGGATGTAATGAAAGGACTCTGTAAGTGCAAGATTTAAAAAAGTTAAACACAAAAAGCACCTCGTATAAGATTACTGGTAAGTTATTCTAGTGATTTGAACACGTAGTTCTAAGGAGTTTTTCATTATTTTACAAACTACTCGCATTTGCAAGGTGGATGTTTGTAAAAATTAAGTTATTGACACACTTTTAGCTTTGTTTACAGCTGACAGGCAGTCAGGCAGCAGGGTCTCGACCCGAAACGTCACCCATCCGGAGATGCTGCCTGTCCCGCTGAGTTACTCCAGCGTTTTTGTGTCTATCGCTGTAAACCAAGATCTGTAGTTCCCACCCACACAGGCAGTAAATGGTTGGTTTGTGGAGACTGAGTTAACTGACTGCAATGCTGGGGATTGTCCACAAGGTGTCGCACAGTCTCCACATGTTTAGTTTAGTTTAGACAATAGACAATAGACAATAGGTGCAGGAGGAGGCCATTCGTCCCTTCGAGCCAGCACCGCCATTCAATGTGATCATGGCTGATCATTCTCAATCAGTACCCCGTTCCTGCCTTCTCCCCATACCCCCTGACTCCGCTATCCTTAAGAGCTCTATCTATCTCTCTCTTGAATGCATTCAGAGAATTGGCCTCCACTGCCTTCCGCGGCAGAGAATTCCACAGATTCACAACTCTGACTGAAAACATTTTTCCTCATCTCAGTTCTAAATGGCCTACCCCCTATTCTTAAACTGTGGCCCCTTGTTCTGGACTCCCCCAACATTGGGAACATGTTTCCTGCCTCTAACGTGTCCAACCCCTTAATAATCTTATACGTTTCGATAAGATCTCATCTCATCCTAAATTCCAGTGTATACAAGCCTAGTCGCTCCAGTCTTTCAACATATGATAGTCCCGCCATTCCGGGAATTAACCTAGTAAACCTACACTGCACGCCCTCAATAGCAAGAATATCCTTCCTCAAATTTGGAGACCAAAACTGCACACAGTACTCCAGGTGCGGTCTCACTAGGGTCCTGCACAACTGCAGAAGGACCTCTTTGCTCCTATACTCAACTCCTCTTGTTATGAAGGCCAACATTCCATTGGCTTGTTTAGTTTAGTTTAGTTTAGTTTAGTTTAGTTTAGAGACACAGCGCGGAAACAGGCCCTTCAGCCCACCGAGTCCGCACCGACCAGCGATCCCCGCACACTAACACTATCCTACACACACTAGGAACGATATACCAAGCCAATTAACCTACAAACCTGTACTTCTTTGGAGTGTGGGCGGAAACCAGAACATCCTGGAGAAAACCCACGCAGGTCAAGGGGAGAACGTACAAACTCCATGCAGACAGCGCCCGTGGTCAGGATTGAACCCGTGCAGTCATCAGCATCAGTATCTTTTTTTACTTTTATTACGTTGGAGATACAGTGCGGAAGCAAGCCGCTTGGCCCACCGAGCCCGCGCTGACCAGTGATCACCCCGTACACCAACACTATCTACACACACGAGGGACAGTTTACAATTCTTTTAAACCAAAGCTATTTAACCTATAAACCTGTACGTCTTTGGAGCGTGGGAGCTAACTAACCGAAGATCTCGAAGAAAACCCACTCCAGACCAGGTCACAAAGAGAAGGTACAAACTCCGTACAGACAGCACCTGTAGTCAGGATCGAACCTGGGTCTCCGGCGGTGAGGCAGCAACTCTACCGCTGCGCCACTGTGCTCCCCTGCAGGTTTGCAGAGAGCAATGTGACGACCTGGGTTAGTTCACAATGGCATCTCTCCATTCAGAATAATCAGCAACGTCTGACAGAATTGCAAGCTGTTACGGTCTCCACTTAATCAGGATGAGCGGTGGGGGGAAGTGGCGAAAAGGCTGGGGACTGGAACAGTTAAAAATAACTTTTGAGAGCAGATTGAACATGTACTCCGAGTGGAAACGTTTTGCTTTCTGAGCAGGCTGAATCAACTCTCCTCCAGAGCTCTTTATTCACAAAATGCTGGAGTAACTCAGCAGGTCAGGCAGCATCTCAGGAGAGAAGGAATGGGTGACGTTTCAGGTCGGGACCCTCAGGGTGACAATAAAATAAACAACTCAGAAGGATACCGACCAGAAATGTCGCGTATCAATGTTCTCC
This sequence comes from Rhinoraja longicauda, assembly GCF_053455715.1. Taxonomy (NCBI): domain Eukaryota; kingdom Metazoa; phylum Chordata; class Chondrichthyes; order Rajiformes; family Arhynchobatidae; genus Rhinoraja; species Rhinoraja longicauda. The sequence goes on from NC_135990.1 coordinate 5,840,591, forward strand.
AGAGATCCAATGTCAACATATCAATGTTCTCCAGTCTGAAGAAGGGTCTCAACCTGAAACGTCACCCATTCCTTCTCTCCAGAGATGCTGCCTGTCCCGCTGAGTTACTCCAGCATTTTGTGTCTACCTTCTCCAGAGATGCTGCCTGTCCCGCTGAGTTACTCCAGCACTTTGTGTCTTTCTTTGTAAACCAGCACCTGCATTTCCTTGTTTCAACATTTTACTGGGAGAAGATGTATTAGTGAATCTCATCTGTGAATAGACAGTTGAACAGAACAAATGCACTTTGCTTGCTGTGCAATAGACTGTTTTTTTCAGTCTGTGCACTGCCCCACCTCTTATTAAGTGATTCGCACAGTAGGTGCAATAACTTACTTTTCTTTATATTTTTAAAAGATGATGTTTGTTAACAGAGACAGATTGCTGTCCTTTTGGTGACTCCTATTGTCTTTCTTTTTGTTAAGCAATCGATGTTAATCTAGCAGCAGTAGAACAATCTAAAACAACAAGGTTTTGTATATAACAGTGACCTCGCTTCAAGAAATAGTTCATTAGCTCGCAGAGCATTGGAGCCTCCCAAGGTCGGAAGAGGTGCTGTGAAAATAATTTATTTGGAATTGGTTGAGCGGACAAGGACTGTGCAAGGCAAACAAAAAGATAACCATGAAACTCTCCGATTCCTCTCTCCATCAACATGTGTGAGGAGACCAGATTAGTTTAGTTTAGAGGTACAGCACAGAAACAGGCCCTTCGACCCATGCCGACCAGCGATCCCCGCACATTAACACTACCCTACGCACACACACACACACTAGGGACAATTTACACTTGCACCAAGCCAATTAACCTACAAACCTGTACGTCTTTGGAGTGTGGGAGGAAACCGAAGATCCAGGAGAAAGCCCACGCAGGTCACGGGGAGAACGTACAAACTCCGTACAGACAGCACCCGTAGTCGGGATCGAACCCAGGTCTCTGGCGCTGTAAGTGCTGCCCCACTGTGCCGCCCTGAGTCACTGGAACAAACCTCAAAAGAGATAAACTTGTACATAAGGCAACTCTCGAGCGATCTCAGTGCTGAAAGACCATTGAATTGGACAGGGTCTCAGATCCATTGTCAAGTCTGGTTGGACAGGCAATCCTGTATAATGGCAGTGTAGAAACCAGTGCAACTCGTGTGTGTGTGTGTGTGTGTGTATATATATATATATATATAAAGATAGAAGATAGACCACAAAATGTCGGAGTAACTCAGCGGGACAGGCAGCATCTCTGGAGAGAAGGAATGGGCGATGTTTCGGGTCGAGACTCTTCAGAATGATGTCAGTGGAGAGGGAGATACATAGACAAGGAAGTGTAAGGTGTGAAACCAGGACAAAGGGAATGCTGATCAAGGAAAATGTAGAATAGATTATTGTCAGGTGATAGAAGGCAACAACAAAGCAGACAGAGATAAAATGTAGTTGGAGACAGTAAGACTGGTCGGAGAACTGGGAAGGGGGAGGGATGGAATGAGAGGGAGAGCAAGGGTTACTTGAAGTTAGAGAATATTCATACTGCTGGGGTGTAAGCTGCCCAAGCGAAATATGAGGTGCTGTTCCTCCAATTTGCGCTGGGCCTCACTCTGACAATGGAGGAGGCCCAGGACAGAAAGGTCAGTGCGGGAGTGGGAGGGGAAGTTAAAGTGTTTAGCAACCGGGAGATCAGGTAGGTTGAGGCGGACTGAGCGGAGGTGTTCAGCGAAACAATCACCAAGCCTGCGCTTGGTCTCGCCGATATACAGGAGTTCACACCTGGAACAGAAGATGAGTAAAGTCCGGTCAAAGATAGTCCAAAGGTCTCCAATGAGGTGGATGGTAGTTCAGGACTGACAATAGACAATAGACAATAGACAATAGGTGCAGGAGTAGGCCATTCAGCCCTTCGAGCCAGCACCGCCATTCAATGCGATCATGGCTGATCACTATCAATCAGTACCCCGTTCCTGCCTTCTCCCCATACCCCCTCACTCCGCTATCCTTAAGAGCTCTATCCAGCTCTCTCTTGAAAGCATCCAACGAACTGGCCTCCACTGCCTTCTGAGGCAGAGAATTCCACACCTTCACCACCCTCTGACTGAAAAAGTTCTTCCTCATCTCCGTTCTAAATGGCCTACCCCTTATTCTCAAACTGTGGCCCCTTGTTCTGGACTCCCCCAACATTGGGAACATGTTATCTGCCTCTAATGTGTCCAATCCCCTAATTATCTTATATGTTTCAATAAGATCCCCCCTCATCCTTCTAAATTCCAGTGTATACAAGCCCAATCGCTCCAGCCTTTCAACATACGACAGTCCCGCCATTCCGGGAATTAATCTAGTGAACCTACGCTGCACGCCCTCCATAGCAAGAATATCCTTCCTCAAATTTGGAGACCAAAACTGCACACAGTACTCCAGGTGCGGTCTCACCAGGGCCCGGTACAACTGTAGAAGGACCTCTTTGCTCCTATACTCAACTCCTCTTGTTACGAAGGCCAACATTCCATTGGCTTTCTTCACTGCCTGCTGAACCTGCATGCTTCCTTTCATTGACTGATGCACTAGGACACCCAGATCTCGTTGAACTCCCCCTCCTCCTAACTTGACACCATTCAGATAATAATCTGCCTTTCTATTCTTACTTCCAAAGTGAATAACCTCACACTTATCTACATTAAACTGCATCTGCCATGTATCCGCCCACTCACACAACCTGTCCAGGTCACCCTGCAGCCTTATTGCATCTTCCTCACAATTCACACTACCCCCCAACTTAGTATCATCTGCAAATTTGCTAATGGTACTTTTAATCCCTTCGTCTAAGTCATTAATGTATATCGTAAATAGCTGGGGTCCCAGCACCGAACCTTGCGGTACCCCACTGGTCACTGCCTGCCATTCCGAAAGGGACCCATTTATCCCCACTCTTTGCTTTCTGTCTGTTAACCAATTTTCTATCCATGTCAGTACCCTACCCCCAATACCATGTGCCCTAATTTTGCCCACTAATCTCCTATGTGGGACCTTGTCGAAGGCTTTCTGAAAGTCGAGGTACACCACATCCACTGACTCTCCCTTGTCAATTTTCCTAGTTACATCCTCAAAAAATTCCAGTAGATTTGTCAAGCATGATTTCCCCTTCGTAAATCCATGCTGACTCGGAACGATCCCGTTACTGCTATCCAAATGCTCAGCAATTTCGTCTTTTATAATTGACTCCAGCATTTTCCCCACCACTGATGTCAGACTAACTGGTCTATAATTACCCGTTTTCTCTCTCCCTCCTTTCTTAAAAAGTGGGATAACATTTGCTATTCTCCAATCCACAGGAACTGATCCTGAATCTATAGAACATTGAAAAATGATCTCCAATGCTTCCACTATTTCTAGAGCCACCTCCTTAAGTACTCTGGGATGCAGACCATCAGGCCCTGGGGATTTATCAGCCTTCAGTCCCATCAGTCTACCCAAAACCATTTCCTGCCTAATGTGGATTTCCTTCAGTTCCTCCATCACCCTAGGTTCTCCAGCCCCTAGAACATTTGGGAGATTGTGTGTATCTTCCTCAGTGAAGACAGATCCAAAGTAACGGTTTAACTCGTCTGCCATTTCTTTGTTCCCCATAATAAATTCCCCTGCTTCTGTCTTCAAGGGACCCACATTTGCCTTGACTATTTTTTTCCTCTTCACGTACCTAAAAAAACTTTTGCTATCCTCCTTTATATTATTGGCTAGTTTACCCTCGTACCTCATCTTTTCTCCTCGTATTGCCTTTTTAGTTAACTTTTGTTGCTCTTTAAAAGAGTCCCAATCCTCTGTCTTCCCACTCTTCTTTGCTATGTTATACTTCCTCTCCTTAATTTTTATGCTGTCCCTGACTTCCCTTGTCAGCCACAGGTGTCTCTTACTCCCCTTAGAGTCTTTCCACCTCTTTGGAATAAATTGATCCTGCAACCTCTGCATTATTCCCAGGAATACCTGCCATTGCTGTTCTACCGTCTTCCCTGCTAGGGCCTCCTTCCAATCAATTTTGGCCAGCTCCCGCCTCATGCCTCTGTAATCCCCTTTGCTATACTGTAATACCGACACTTCCGATTTTCCCTTCTGCCTTTCCATTTGCAGAGTAAAACTTATCATGTTGTGATCACTGCCTCCTAATGGCTCTTTTACCTCTAGTCCCCTTATCAGATCAGGATCATTACACAACACTAAATCCAGAATTGCCTTCTCCCTGGTAGGCTCCAGTACAAGCTGTTCTAAGAATCCATCTCGAAGGCACTCTACAAACTCTCTTTCCTGGGGTCCATTTCCAACCTGATTTTCCCAGTCTACCTGCATGTTGAAATCTCCCATAACCACCGTAGCATTACATTTTTGACACGCCAATTTTATCTCCTGATTTAACTTGCACCCTAAGTCGAGGCTACTGTTTGGGGGCCTATAGATAACTCCCATTAGGGTCTTTTTACCCTTACAATTTCTCATTTCTATCCATACTGATTCAACATCTCCTGATTCTATGTCACCCCTTGCAAGGGAATGAATATCATTCCTTACCATCAGAGCAACCCCACCCCCTCTGCCCACCTGTCTGTCTTTTCTATACGTTGTGTACCCCTGAATATTCAGTTCCCAGCCCTGGTCCTCTTGTAGCCATGTCTCAGTGATCCCTACAACATCATACTTGCCCATGACTAACTGAGCCTCAAGCTCATCCACTTTATTTTTTATACTACGCGCATTTAAGTACAACACTTTAACTTCTGTATTTACCTCCCCTCTCACATCGTTCACAATTGGCCCTGCCCTTAATTTCTTTTCCGCTCTAGAACTTCTGTTCCCATTCTTCCGAGAGTCTTTTGCAATATCTCCTGTATTCCCTTTTACCTCATCTTCATATTCACAATTTGTTAACCCCTCCCCCCCACTACTTAGTTTAAAGCCACAGGTGTCACACTAGCAAACCTGCCTGCCAGAATGTTTGTCCCCCTGCTGTTAAGATGCAACCCGTCCCTTTTGTACAAGTCACCCCTAGCCCAGAAGAGATCCCAGTGGTCCAGAAATCTAAATCCCTGCTCTCTGCACCAGTCCCTCAGCCATAAATTCATACCCTCTATCTCTCTGTTCCTGGCCTCACCAGCACGAGGTACCGGTAGCAGTCCAGAGATAACTACCTTCGACGTCCTACTTCTCAGCGTTTTTCCCAACTCTCTAAACTCCCGCTGTAGCACCTCCTTCCTCTTCCGCCCGACGTCATTCGTGCCCACGTGCACAACGACTTCAGGTTGATCGCCTTCCCTCGCTAGGATTTTCTGAAGCCGGTCTGTGATGTGTTGAACCCTGGCACCAGGGAGGCAACAGACCATCCTCAAGTCCCTCCTGCTGCCACAGAATCTTCTGTCCGTCCCTCGGACTATGGAGTCACCGACCACTACGGCTCTTCCAGACTTCGGTCTCCCCTGTCGTGTATCCTTGCCAACAGGTCCGCCACTCGGACTGGAAACGTCTTCTGCCCCGACAGTTCCCAAGAGGGTATACCTATTTGCAATAGGCACAGCCACTGGGGTCTCCTGTAGTCCACGTCCACTCCCCCCGGAAACAGTCTCCCACCTTCGCTCGACCTGGACCCTTGGCGTGACAGCCTCACAATAGGTCCTGTCGAGGAAACTCTCGCATTCCCGGATGGCCCTGAGGTCATCCAACTGCCTCTCCAACTCCACCACACGTCCCTTCAGGAGCTGCACCTGGACACAGTTCTTGCAGGTGTAGCTCCCAGAAGCTCCCGCGACGTCCCTGTCTTCCCACATCCTGCAGGAAACACACCGCACCAACTTTTCCGCCATCACCTTGTGCCTATAACCAGCTCTGACTGCTCTCTGGTTGTGGTAGGATGGTCCAGTACAATCAGCCATTAAGGATACAATCCTCCCCCCTCCATTGTCCATTATAGCAAGGGTTTACTGTAGAGTGTAAATCTTTTTGTTGCATTCTGTCCAGTCAAAGAAAAGACTGTACATTACTACAATCAAGCTGTCCGCAGTGTACAGATAAAGGATAAAGGGTAGGAACACAATCATGAACAGCACCTGATATTTCGCTTGGGCAGCTTACAACGCAGTGGTATGAACATTGATCTCATCATGTGCAGGCAGAAGAGATCAATTTAACTTGGCATCATTTTGAGCACGTACACTATGGGCCGAAGGGCCCAGCCCTGTGCTGTACTGTTCTATGTTCTGTCATTCCGAATTCTGTCGGAGTTTTGAGTTGCTTGCCCCGTCCCTGAGCCACGAGTACAAATTTACGAGGATGTTGCCAGGACTCGAGGGCCTGAGCTACAGGGAGAGTTTGACCAACTGGGTCTCTGTTCCTTGGAGTGCAGGAGGATGAGAGGTGATCTTATATAGGTGTATAAGATCATGACGAGAAGATAGGGCAAATGCGCAGAGTCTTTTACCCAGAGTAGGAGAATCAAGGACCAGAGGACATAGGTTTAAGGTTAAGGGGGGAAAGGTTTATTAGGAATCTGAGGGGCAACTTTTTTTACACAAAGTTTGCTGGGTATATGATACAAACTGGTAGGGGAGGTACTATCACAATGTTCAAAAAACATTTGGAGAAGCACATGGATAGGACAGGTTTAGAGGGATTTAGGCCAAACGCAGGCAGGTGGGACTAGTGTAGTTGGGACATGTTGGTTGGCGTGGGCAAGTTAGGCCGAAGGGCTTGTTTCTACGATATCTGACTCCGTGACTCTATAACATCCGAGCTGGAATGCCTGAGCAGGAATGAGAAGTACCAACTTGCTGCCAAGTGAAACAAAAACAGACAATGATGGAATCGCTCAGCAGCTCCTCAGAGGTGGAGAGTTCAGATGGACTGTCTTCAAATTAACCCGCCATCTCCCGCACTCTGCAACTTAATACACGCTTCTCTTCTCACTTTTGCAATCCTTGACCCAAAACACCGACCCCGTTTCTCTTCCCTACGATGTTCCTGACCCAAGGTAGACACCAGGTCTCACGGTGGCGCAATGGTAGAGTGGCTGCCTTACAGTGCTTACAGCGCCAGAGACCCGGGTTCCATCCCGAATATGGGCGCTGTCTGTACGGAGTTTGTACGTTCTCCCCGTGACCTGCGTGGGTTTTCTCCATGATCTTCCATTTCCTCCCACACAATAGACAATAGACAATAGGTGCAGGAGGAGGCCATTCGGCCCTTCGAGCCAGCACCGCCATTCAATGTGATCATGGCTGATCATTCTCAATCAGTACCCCGTTCCTGCCTTCTCCCCATACCCCCTGACTCCGCTATCATTAAGTGCTCTATCTAGCTCTCTCTTGAATGCATTCAGAGAATTGGCCTCCATTGCCTTCTGAGGCAGAGAATTCCACAGATTCACAACTCTCTGACTGAAAACGTTTTTCCTCATCTCAGTTCTAAATGGCCTACCCCTTATTCTTAAACTGTGTGGCCCCTGGTTCTGGACTCCCCCAACATTGGGAACATGTTTCCTGCCTCTAACGTGTCCATCCCCTCAATAATCTTATACGTTTCGATAAGATCTCCTCTCATCCTTCTAAATTCCAGTGTATACAAGCTTAGCCGCTCCAGTCTTTCAACATATGACAGTCCCGACACTCGAAATGTTGTCCATTATCTTTGGGTGAACGTATTCTGCCGGCTCGGTTCTCCCTGGCCTGAGTCCAGACAGCAGGAGTTGTGACCGGATGTGATCAGGAATGGGAACCTCTCTCTCAACCTCTCTCTCTCCACCCCGGATGCATTGACAGATTGCAAAGCACACACTGTCTGAGGTGCTTTCTGGCAACACGGTTTTTGTTTAGCTTAGTAAGCAACCTAGACCACCCAACCAAAAGCAATGTCATAACTACGGAGGGAGACGGGGAACAGATGTAGCCAAGGAACCGCTGGCAGCTGCTCATTAGATGGGCTCACGGATGCACCCACGATGCGCAGATCAAACAAACAACACACGCTGAGGATAAATCATGCAGCTACAGTACACTAATCCTTCCACTCTATCCCACTTTCTTCCCCAACCCCTATCCCACTTTACCACCACCCTCTCTCAGATTATTGATCCTCTGCTAAGGGAAATCTAGCCGTCTGTCCACTAAGTAAGCCCTGCATAACTTTACACACTTCAACTGTATCGAAACGTATAAGATTATTAAGGGGTTGGACACATTAGAGGCAGGAAACATGTTCCCAATGTTGGGGGAGTCCAGAACCAGGGGCCACACAGTTTAAGAATAAGGGGTAGGCCATTTAGAACTGAGATGAGGAAAAACTTTTTCAGTCAGAGAGTTGTGAATCTGTGGAATTCTCTGCCTCAGAGGGCAGTGGAGGCCAATTCTCTGAATACATTCAAGAGAGAGCTAGATAGAGCTCTTAAGGATAGCGGAGTCAGGGGATATGGGGAGAAGGCAGGAACGGGGTACTGATTGAGAATGATCAGCCATGATCACATTGAATGGCGGTGCTGGCTCGAAGGGCCGAATGGCCTACTCCTGCACCTATTGTCTATTGTCTATTTTACCTCAAGAAGATTTCAATCCACTTCATAGCAGAAAATGGAGAACGTACTGTTACTGTTACTGTTTCCCTGTCTGAAGATCACCTCAGTCTGAAGAAGGGTCTCGACCCAAAATGTCACCCATGGTCCTTCAAGATCAGCTTTTAGATAAAGGTTCTTCCTACTACAAGCTTTTGTTGAGGAGGTTGTAGGGGACAGAGAGAGAGAGAGAGAGAGAGAGAGAGAAGAGAGAGAGAGAGAGAGAGAGAGAGAGAGAGAGAGAGAGAGAGAGAGAGAGAGAGAGAGAGAGAGAGAGAGAGAGAGAGAGAGAGAGAGAGAGAGAGAGAGAGAGAGAGAGAGAGAGAGAGAGAGAGAGAGAGAGAGAGAGAGAGAGAGAGAGAGAGAGAGAGAGAGAGAGAGAGAGAGAGAGAGAGAGAGAGAGAGAGAGAGTCTTCATACGGTATCTTTCATGTACATCGAATGTTTCAAACCCCTTTTGCAACCCATGTAGACCTTCAGAAATACGAAAGATAGACACAAAATGCTGGAGTAACTCAGCGGGACGGGCAGCATCTCTGGAGGGAAGGAATGGGTGACATTTCGGGTCGAGATCCTCCCTCAGACTCGACTCATCTCGACCCGAAACGTCACCCATTCCTTCTCTCCAGAGATGCTGCCTGTCCCGCTGAGTTACTCCAGCATTCTGTGTCCATCTTCGGTGTAAACCACCATCTGCAGTTCCTTCTTGCACTGTTACAGGTTGTATTTGACAGCAAGAGCTCGGTGAACTGTCGAGAGCGAAGGGGGACCTGGTGGGGGCCGCCCGGTGCCATGGGCGATGGCAGGCAGAAGATAAGACCGTTCGATTATCTTTTCGTAACTTTGTCGGCACCAGAAACATGACGATTCTTGTGTACAGATTGATCCCTGTGATGGCAGAACAATCATATGAAGAAAGACTGGATAGACTCGACTTGTACTCGCTGGAATTTAGAAGATTGAGGGGGGATCTTATAGAAACTTACAGAATTCTTAAGGGGTTGGACAGGCTAGATGCAGGAAGATTGTTCCCGATGTTGGGGAAGTCCAGAACAAGGGGTCACAGTTTAAGGATAAGGGGGAAGTCTTTTAGGACCGAGATGAGAACGTTTTCTTTCACACAGAGAGTGGTGAATCTGTGGAATTCTCTGCCACAGAAGGTAGTTGAGGCCAGTTCATTGGCTATATTTAAGAGGGAGTTAGATGTGGCCCTTGTGGCTAAAGGGATCAGGGGGTATGGAGAGAAGGCAGGTACGGGATACTGAGTTGGATGATCAGCCATGATCATATTGGTGCATCATATCCTCATGGCGGTGCAGGCTCGAAGGGCCGAACGGCCTACTCCTGCACCTATTTTCTATGTTTCTATGTACAGCCTACGTGAGGTCTGCTGTGTGATTGACCGGGTTGTGTGCAAAAACAAAGCCTCGGTACACGTGACAAAGCATCATTGAATGAATCATTTGATGATAACACACAGTTACAGTGGGCTCATTAACCTTGTGCCATAGTCAGACAGCGCAGAAACAGACTCTTCGGCCAAATGCATCCTCTACGACCCTGATGTCCCATCTAATTCAGCTCGTAGGACTTGTGAACCTATGAACGTATGGATGTTATCTTTTTTCAAAGGGCCATTCCTCTTGAGTGTGTCTGAACATTCAACGCCATCGAGCTACAGGGACAGGGAGACATTCAATACCCAATGTTCTGCCTGAACAAACCTGATCCCCCGCTTGCTAATCACTTGAATTCTCCTTCCCATTCCCGCACTGACTTTTCTGTCCTAGGTCTCCTCCATTGTCAGAGTGAGGCTAAACGCAAATTGGAGGAACAGCATCCCATATTTTGCTTGGGCAGCTTACAGCCCAGTGGTAAGAATATTGATTTCTCTCACTTCAAGTCTCTCTCTATCCCTCCCCCACCCGTCACACCAGCTTCTCTTTCTCACCTAACAAACAGCTGTTTCCTTTATCATTGTTACTTTTCTCCATATCTTTCATTCATCGTTCTTTATTTCTCTACATCATCATCTATATCTCTAATTCCCTCGAAACTGAAGTTTGAAGAACTAGAGTCTGAAGAAGGGTCTCGACCCTAAACGTCACCCATTCCTTCTCTCCAGAGATGCGGCCTGTCCCGCTGAGTTACTCCAGCATTTTGTGTCTACCTTCATTGTCCTAAAGGTCCACTCTTTACCCTGACTTCCTCGAACAGCCCTGTTGAAACACAGACACATGGCTGGTCTATCTTTCCCACAACCCCATTCTCCTGCCTTTTATCCCCATTACCCTCAACACCCGTACGAATCAAGAATCTATCAATCTCCACCTTAAAAAATACCCATTCACCTGGCTCAGTGAGGTCAATCAAGTGTCAGGAAGTGTACCTGAACATCAGCTGCCCAAGCATGCAAGGGTTAAGATAACAATTGGAGGAATTACTGTCAGTGATATTAGTGGATCAGTGAATTTACATTGCATTCCTCAGTTTATAGTTCTAATGAAGACATTAATCCACATAAAGTAAACAGGTGAACATCTGGTTTAGATGGGATGTCAGAGTGAGTGAGTTGAATATTTACTGATATGTCCAACTGTTCCTTTCTGGGCTCTTGAGAGGAATTGCTTTTAGTTTCTGTGGCTCGACACCACGTGCTCCTTCACTAATCCGAAGCCCCGCTCACTGAAAGTGTTTCTCAAGAATAAAGCATATCATGAAACATAAAACCAAATCCAAGACCAGAATAGTCCTGATCTCAGTGAATGGCAGAACCGGATTGAAGGGCAGAATGGCCGATGTACAGATACAGAATGACTAAGAGTGTTTTATCAGTCTTGCTGTTCCGGGAGATGTCCCTCACTATCAGTTAATGACCGGAGAAAATCAGGGAGGAATTTAGAGAAGGAACCAGTGCAAATAAATAAAGGAATGGTGCAGTAGGAAGGAACTGCAGATGCTGGTTTAAATCGAAGGTAGACACGAAATGCTGGAGTAACTCAGCGGGTCAGGCAGCATCTCGGGAGAGAAGGAATGGGCGACGTTTCGGGTCAAGACCCTTCTTCAGAGGAACGATGCAGGTTTATCTTATGAGCTGTGGGCATTGGGACAATGCTGAGAATTTAGGATCCTGACAGATAAAATTCTTTGCAAATTAATGATCTTTACGTTGCTTGCAAGGTGTGAGGGGTGAATTTAAGGAACGAGGGGCCAAAAGTTTAAAGGAGATGTACGGAACAAGTCTGAAGAAGGGTCTCGACCCGAAACGTCGCCTATTCCTTTTCTCCAGAGATGCCGGCTGCCTGACCCGCTGAGTTACTCCCGAATTTTGTGTCTATTATGCGGAACTGGTGTTTTACACAGAGGGTGGTGGGTGCCTGGAACATGCTGCCAGGGGTGGTGGTGGAGGCAGATACAACAGGAGCATTTAAGAGGCTTTTGTATAAACATATAGATGTGCAGGGAATGGAGGGATGTGGATCATGTGCAGGCAGAGGAGATTAGTTTAGATTGGCATCATGTTTGGCACAGACTTTATGAGCCAATGGGTCTGTTCCTGTGCTATCATATCATATCATATCATATATATACAGCCGGAAACAGGCCTTTTCGGCCCACCAAGTCCGTGCCGCCCAGCGATCCCCGCACATTAACACTATCCTACACCCACTAGGGACAATTTTTACATTTACCCAGCCAATTAACCTACATACCTGTACGTCTTTGGCTGTTCTATGTTCTACATTCTTTGTCTTTGAAGTGCAACAAATTAGGAAAGGGTGAAATTCATGCACGTTTTTGAGCAAAATAAATATATAAACAGTATAGACAATAGACAATAGGTGCAGGAGCAGGCCATTCGGCCCTTCGAGCCAGCACCGCCATTCAATGTGATCATGGCTGATCATTCTCAATCAGTACCCCGTTCCTGCCTTCTGCGAGAGTGTGCTGGCATACTGTATAACCACACGGTATGCCAGCTGCTCAGAAAAGGACAGGAAGGCCCTTCAGAGGGTCATCACGACGGCCCAGAAGATCATCGGCTGCTCACTGCCCTCCCTGGAGCACCTGTTCAGCCTACGCTGCCTCAGCAGAGCAGGCAAAATAATAAAAGACCCATCCCACCCCGGCCACCGTCTGTTTGTTCATCTGCCCTCTGGTCGACGTTTCAGGTCGATCAAATCCCGAACAAACAGACTTAAGAACAGTTTTTACCCCAGGGCCATACGAGAACTGAACACTACTTTCTGCACTAGGTCACACTGTTAAAACTTTTGTATTTAATACATTTGTATTTATTTGTTTTGCATTTATTGCATATATGTTTTACTTTTCGTGTTACGCACTGTCAGGATTGCTATTTTTTTAATTTCGTTGTACCTGTTGCAACGACAATAAAAGAATTCTATTCTATTCTATTCTATTCTATTTTCCCCATACCCCCTGACTCCGCTATCCTTAAGAGCTCTATCCAGCTCTCTCTGGAATGCATTCAGAGAATTGGCCTCCACTGCCTTCTGAGGCAGAGAATTCCACAGATTCACAACTCTCTGACTGAAAAAGTTTTTCCTCATCTCAGTTCTAAATGGCCTACCCCTTATTCTTAAACTGTGGCCCCTGGTTCTGGACTCCCCCAACATTGGGAACACGTTTCCTGCCTCTAACGTGTCCAACCCCTTAATAATCTTATACGTTTCGATAAGATCTCCTCTCATCCTTCTAAATTCCAGTGTATACAAGCCTAGTCGTCCAGTCTTTCAACATATGATATGTTGTTATGAATAAAATTAATATATAATTGTTTCTTTCCTGCTGATTACCTTTCGGGCATTTTCTAAAGAATGCCAGTCAAATGCAGGTCAACAAATTCGAAGTGAACGTCCTCAAGTATTTTCAGTTTAGGACAGATATAAAGAGTGTAAGGAACAATCTGAGGCTGACTGTGAACTCTCAGCACTATATTGGAGCAACTTTGAGCCGACTGAACATCAAATTTTAAAAATAATCCCAGTGTGACTTGCAAATATTTGGAATTAATCCAATATGGCAGCGATAGACTATTTTCCTCCATTAAATCCATCAGTAGAACAAAATAAATCATATTGTTGTTTCCCAAGTGACAACACGTCAAAAATCTTTCATTGACTGTAAAGAGATTTGGGATTTCCCTAGTGTGCGCCAGGACTTTTGCTGGGGTTCTGGTTTCCCTGTGTAACTGCTGGGAAGCTGCATGAAGATGCAACGCCTCCACCTGATCCCTTGAACAAACCCAACCGTAAAGTGCAACTCGAATGGCGGCAGTGAGTTCCTCTTCAGAGCCAGAGCATCAGCAAGAGCTAAGATGGCGCTGCCTCACAGCGCCAGAGACCCGGGTTCGATCTTGACCTTGGGTGCTGTCTGTACGTTCTCCCCGTGACCTGCGTGGGTTTTCTCCGGGCGCTCCGGTTTCCTCCCACAATCCAAAGACGTGCAGGTTTGCAGGTTAATTGGCTTTGGTAAAATTGTAAATTGTCCCTAGTGTCAAGTCAAGTTTACTTGTCACGTGCACATACACGATGTGCAGTGAAATGAAAGTGGCAATGCCTGCGGATTGTGCACAAAAAAGAATTACAGTTACAGCATATAAATAAAGTTAATACAGAGAAGACAAAATTTAGTCCCTGGAGTTATAAAAGTTAACAGTCCTAATGGCCTGTGGGAAGGATAGTGTTAGTGTGTGGGGATCGATGGTTGGCGCGGACTCGGTGGGCCGAGGGTCCTGTTTCCGCGCTGTATCTCGAAACTGAACACATGCTTTAGAAATTGACCAGGCAATAATTTTCGGAGACTCATTTGAAGGGCAAATGTTGGAGTCAAGGGCACAAGGGAAAATTCCAGTGCTTTTGTTCAAAATAACAGCATGGAATTTTATTTTATATCCACCTGAGAGGCCAGACAATCTAAGCTTTGAAACGTCACACAGATAATTCACTCACCTAGTATTTTCTGTGTGGATTCTGGGCTTAGAATCGCAACAGCAAACTTTAAACTCCAGAGCTTCGAGTAAACTTATGCATCAGTTATTCACGGTTCACAAAGGGTTTTATATGTTACATCTACAGCAAATCAAATGGTGACTCCATTAAAATACCATAAACGCAAAATGAATCCCCATGTGAGGAAAAGTTTCATAACAACTTTATGACTGGTAATTCATTGACTGGTGGGCAAGTATTGAATAACACTTTGTGCTTTACAAGTAATTATGTACAATTACAAAATGCCATAGCTGATACGATGATTAGTTTCAGAGGTTCTTGCCCTTAGGCTCTACGTTAAACTTAACTCTGCAACATGAATTAATCTGGATCGTTGCACATAATAAACCCACAGCCTTGTATGTCGACTACGATAGATACAAAGAGCTGGAGTAACTCAGCGGGTCAGGCAGCATTTCTCGAGAAAAAGGATGGGTGACGTTTTGGCACGGGACCTGTCCTTGAACTGTTCAGAACGATACCTTATCACCTTGAGAATGAGGGCTGATCTCAGAGAGGTGTATAAAATCATGCGAGGAATTGATCGGGTAGATGCACAGAGTCTCTTGCCCAGGGTAGGGGAATCTTGGAACAGAGGACATAGGTTTAAGGTGAAGGGGAACAGATTTAATAGGAATCTGAGGAGTAACTTTTCCACACAGAGAGTGGTGGGTGCATGGAACAAGCTGCCAGAGGAGGACGTTGAGGCTGGGACTATCCCACCATTTCAGAAACAGTTAGACAGGTACACAGATAGGACAGGTTAGGAGGTGTATGGACCAAACGTGGGCAGGTGGGACAAATGTAGCTGGGACATGTTGGCCGGTGTGGGCAAGTTGGGTTGAAGGGACTGTTTCCACACTGTATCACTCTATGACTCTGTGGCCTACCCACTACTCAGTTCTGCCTTGTGGTATCGATCATTTCTTGGAACAGAAATATACGCAAACGTTGAGACACATGTTGGAATTTGGAGCGAAAACCAAAGTGCTGGAGGAACTCAAGTGAGTCAGGCAGCATCTGTGAAGAGAAATGGACATCGGCGTTTTGGGTCAGGCAGCATCTCTGGAGAAAAGGAATAATATATTTCTTTATTTGTCCCACACCGGGGAAATTTGCAGTGTTACAGCAGCAAAGTGGATAATAGCAAGAGACATTCATTATAAATAAATAAATAAAAATAAATAAAAATAAATAGGTGATGTTTCAGGTTGAGACCCTTCTTCAGACCCTTCAGGCCAACCATTCCCTTTCTCCAGAGATATTGCTTTGTCTGCTGAGTTACTCCAGCATTTTGTGTCCGTGTTCGGTGTAAACCAGCACCTGCAGTTCCTTTCTACACGTTATCATTTCGGGTCAGGGACCCTTCATCTGGACTGGTACATCTGGACTGCCCAGAGGATGGGTCACTACCCAAAATGTCACCCATCCATGTCCCACTACAAATGCTACAGGACCCACTGAGTTCCTCCAGCACTTTACTTTTTGCAATTAACAAAAACTCATCCAATTTCTCTTCCCCACCCACTCAAACTGTCCATCCCCCATACGTTCCTCCCCCTGCTTTCCCCATCTGCCCTCCCTCTCTCCCTTATTTGGTCCCATGCTTTACCATCCATTTCCTAACAGAACTGGATCGAAACTGGGTCCCTGGTGTTGTGAGGCAGTGGCTCCATCACTGCGCCACTTTACAGCCCTATTTTATTACATTGGGGCGGCACGGTGGCGCAGCGGTAGAGCTACTGCCTTACATCACCAGAGACCCGGGTTCGATCCCGACTTCGGGTGCTGTCTGTGCGGAGTTTGTACGTTCTCCCCGTGGCCTGCGTGGGTTTTCTCCGGGATCTCCGGTTTCCTCTCACACTCCAAAAACGTACAGGTATGTGCGTTTGTAATTGGTTTGGTGTAAATGTAAAGAAAATTGTCCCTAGTGTGTGTAGGGTAGTGTTAATGTGCAGGGATTGTTGGTCGGTGCGGGCTCGGTGGGCCGAAGGACCTGTTTCCGCAGGGTATCTGTAAACCAAACTAAACTAAACAAACCAAGAAAGCCAATATCATCACAGATAGTTAACCGTGGATGTGGAGGGCAAATGCAAAGGGATGTTTTAGCGTGGTTTAGAGATACAGCATGGAAACAGGCCCTTCGGCCCTCTATAGACAATAGACAATAGGTGCAGGAGGAGGGCATTCGGCCCTTCGAGCCAGCACCACCATTCAATGTGATCATGGCTGATCATTCTCAATCAGTACCCCGTTCCTGCCTTCTCCCCATACCCCCTGACTCCGCTATCCTTAAGAGCTCTATCTAGCTCTCTCTTGAATGCATTCAGAGAATTGGCCTCCACTGCCTTCTGAGGCAGAGAATTCCGCAAATTCACAACTCTCTGACTGAAAAAGTTCTTCCTCATCTCAGTTCTAAATGGCCTACCCCTTATTCTGAAACTGTGGCCCCTTGTTCTGGACTCCCCCAACATTGGGAACATGTTTCCTGCCTCCAACGTGTCCAACCCCTTAATTATCTTGTACGTTTCGATAAGATCTACTCTCATCCTTCTAAGTCTACGCTGGCCATCGATCACCCATACTGAGCTTGTAAAAGCAATATATGACTTACTTTATATTGCAATATATGGAATACCAATTCAGTTATTTATCGTTCGTCTCCACAGTGGCTTCTTCCAACCAATGCTGAATCAACCTGTGGCTTTGTTCCCTTACCCTCAGATGTTTATCTTGCCCCTTCGTTCCCACAACACAAATTGGCGCTGAAAATCTGCAGTGCGAAGCGTGGCTATTTACAACCGCGCATTCCTCAATGCAAATACACCCATCCCACACACAAGTATCCCGCCTCCGTCACACAGCGTTCATTACAGTCTGTTTATCCTTGCCCTGAACAAGAAGGCGGCCCCAGGAAACAGTCTAACAGTCGTAGAGAAAGCAGACTCTTTCATGGGTCACAGTTCACTGCAGAGGGTACTTGACCCCCCAACTAAATTGGTGGAACAGCTAAATTCCTTTAGGTATTGGTTCAAAGCACTAACTAATTACTGGCACACACTAACTATGGGAGGGAGGGGTACTTTGCCGACACTTCAGTGGTGAGCAGACCTCGGTGAAAATACCAGACTGCTTATTCACTGTTTGTGTAAATAGATCGACTTGTGGGTCCCTTGAAGACAGAAGCAGGGGAATTTATTATGGGGAACAAAGAAATGGCAGACGAGTTAAACCGTTACTTTGGATCTGTCTTCACTGAGGAAGATACACACAATCTCCCAAATGTTCTAGGGGCCGGAGAACCTAGGGTGATGGAGGAACTGAAGGAAATCCACATTAGGCAGGAAATGGTTTTGGGTAGACTGATGGGACTGAAGGCTGATAAATCCCCAGGGCCTGATGGTCTGCATCCCAGAGTACTTAAGGAGGTGGCTCTAGAAATAGTGGAAGCATTGGAGATCATTTTTCAATGTTCTATAGATTCAGGATCAGTTCCTGCGGATTGGAGGATAGCAAATGTTATCCCACTTTTTAAGAAAGGAGGGAGAGAGAAAACGGGTAATTATAGACCAGTTAGTCTGACATCAGTGGTGGGGAAGATGCTGGAGTCAATTATAAAAGACGAAATTGCTGAGCATTTGGATAGCAGTAACGGGATCATTCCGAGTCAGCATGGATTTACGAAGGGGAAATCATGCTTGACAAATCTACTGGAATTTTTTGAGGATGTAACTAGGAAAATTGACAGGGGAGAGTCAGTGGATGTGGTGTACCTCGACTTTCAGAAAGCCTTCGACAAGGTCCCACATAGGAGATTAGTGGGCAAAATTAGGGCACATGGTATTGGGGGTAGGGTACTGACATGGATAGAAAATTGGTTGACAGACAGAAAGCAAAGAGTGGGGATAAATGGGTCCCTTTCGGAATGGGAGGCAGTGACCAGTGGGGTACCGCAAGGTTCGGTGCTGGGACCCCAGCTATTCACGATATACATCAATGACTTAGACGAAGGGATTAAAAGTAGCATTAGCAAATTTGCAGATGATACTAAGCTGGGGGGTAGTGTGAATTGTGAGGAAGATGCAATAAGGCTGCAGGGTGACTTGGACAGGTTGTGTGAGTGGGTGGATACATGGCAGATGCAGTTTAATGTAGATAAGTGTGAGGTTATTCACTTTGGAAGTAAGAATAGAAAGGCAGATTATTATCTGAATGGTGTCAAGTTAGGAGGAGGGGGAGTTCAACGAGATCTGGGTGTCCTAGTGCATCAGTCAATGAAAGGAAGCATGCAGGTACAGCAGGCAGTGAAGAAAGCCAATGGAATGTTGGCCTTCGTAACAAGAGGAGTTGAGTATAGGAGCAAAGAGGTCCTTCTACAGTTGTACCGGGCCCTGGTGAGACCGCACCTGGAGTACTGTGTGCAGTTTTGGTCTCCAAATTTGAGGAAGGATATTCTTGCTATGGAGGGCGTGCAGCGTAGGTTCACTAGGTTAATTCCCGGAATGGCGGGACTGTCGTATGTTGAAAGGCTGGAGCGATTGGGCTTGTATACACTGGAATTTAGAAGGATGAGGGGGGATCTTATTGAAACATATAAGATAATTAGGGGATTGGACACATTAGAGGCAGGAAACATGTTCCCAATGTTGGGGGAGTCCAGAACAAGGGGCCACAGTTTAAGAATAAGGGGTAAGCCATTTAGAACGGAGATGAGGAAGAACTTTTTCAGTCAGAGAGTGGTGAAGGTGTGGAATTCTCTGCCTCAGAAGGCAGTGGAGGCCAGTTCGTTGGATGCTTTCAAGAGAGAGCTGGATAGAGCTCTTAAGGGTAGCGGAGTGAGGGGTTATGGGGAGAAGGCAGGAACGGGGTACTGATTGAGAGTGATCAGCCATGATCGCATTGAATGGCGGTGCTGGCTCGAAGGGCTGAATGGCCTACTCCTGCACCTATTGTCTATTGTCTATTGTCTATTGTTAAACACAGGAGCCTGCAACGGGCCAGTGGCAAGAGCAATAAAGGTTCAGAAAACTTCAACACACTGAATCAGCAACCTTGGGCATGCTGTGATGTTATGGCATGGTATGGGACTTTATTTGTCGCAAGTACCGAGGTACAGTGAAATTCATTTTTGTGTACAGTTCAGTACAAGTATCACAACTCCTCAACTCCATCCAAGGACCCAAACAGTCTTTCCAGGTGAGACAGAGGTTCACCTGCACCTCCTCCAACCTTATCTATTGCATCCGCTGCTCCAGATGTCAACTTATTTACATCGGCGAAACCAAACGCAGGCTCGGCGATGGCTTCGCTCAACACCTGTCCGCGTTGGCCAAACTGATCTCCCGGTGGCCGAGCACTTCAACTCCCCTCCCATTCCCAGTCTGACCTTTCTGTCATGGGCCTCCTCCAGTGCCATAGTGAGGCCCACCGCAAATTGGAGGAACAGCACCTCATATTTCGCCTGGGCAGCTTGCAGCCCAGTGGTATGAACATTGACTTCTCCAACTTTAGATAGTTCCTCTGTCCCTCTCTTCCCCTCCCCCTTCCCGGATCTCCCTCTATCTTCCTGTCTCCACCTATATCCTTCCTTTGTCCCGCCCCCCTGACATCAGTCTGAAGAAGGGTCTCGACCCGAAACGTCACCCATTCCTTCTCTCCTGAGATGCTGCCTGACCTGCTGAGTTACTCCAGCATTTTGTGAATAAGTACAAGTATCACTATACATAAGCACTCAGATACATCTTAGATAAGCATCTCAGATACAGTGCAAGTGTACAGCAGCGATATACTGAGACAGTTTACAGAGTCGCCAGTTTGGCGCCATTTGCAAGTCCCAGTTGTTGTAAGTGTAGGGATCTTGATCTGACCATGACAGTCCATTGTCCTGACTGCGTTGCAGGGTCGGCCTGGCCAAGTTAGTACGCATTCATTGTTTATCTGGTTCACAACCTTTGCGTATTAGTGTGGCACAGTGGCAGCGCAGTGACGTAGCAGTAGAGTTGCTGCCTTACAACGAGAAAGACCGGGGTTCGATCCTGCCTACGGGCGCTGTCTGTACGGACTTTGTACTTTCTCCCTGTGACCTGCGTGGGTTTTCTCTGGGAGCTCTGGTTTCCTCCCACACTCCAAAGGCGTGCAGGTTTGTACGCGAATTGGCTTTGTAAAATTGTAAATTGTCCCTCGTGCTTGTAGGATAGTGTTAGTGTGCGTGGATCGCTGGTCGGCACAGACTCAGTGGGCCGAGAGACCTGTTTCCACGCTTTATCTCTAAACTAAACTAGAATAAAAGCTCCCACAGAGGATGTGATAAAGAGCAGATTATCTGCTAATGTGATGTTGATTAAACAAACAATATAATGTGTGGCTCATGTTGTTCTCCAGAAGGAGTTAGTGTAGTGTGACAGTTGTAGTAGTGGAGTAGAAGTTCATAAATCCATGTCATTGGAGCAGAATTAGGCCATTCGGCCCATCAAGTCTACTCCGCCATTCAATCATGGCTGACCTATCTTTACCTCTCAACCCCATTCCCCAGCCTTCTCCCCATAACCCTTGACACTCGTACCAATCAAGAATCTCATCAATCTCCAACTTAAAAATACCCATCGACATGGCCTCCACCAAAGGTACTAGAGGCGCAAGATGAACCACTCCATCGAAATCACCTTTACTGAAGTGTAGTACGCAAAGGAGTGTAACGTCCGCCATTTTAGTAAGCAAGACCCGCCGTTCGCTCTGCCTCTCACAGTGTAATCAGTGTTTTGTGGGAACAGTATGTGTGATGATACCATTAAAATGCAGAATATATCTCATCTATCAATTCACAGGTTTTGTTATTTTTCTTTTAAAATGTTTCTGCAAGTTTCTGCCTACTAAAATGGCGCCGTGACATACTACGGTTTTTAGGGTCGAGTGGTCTATCTTGCTCCTCTAGTATCTTTGGCCTCCACCGCCATCTGTGGCTTTGAATTGAGGGCGTGCAGTGTAGGTTTACTCGGTTAATTCCCAGAATGGCGGGACTATCATATGTTGAAAGACAGGAGCGACTAGGCTTGTATACACTGGAATTTAGAAGGATGAGAGGAGATCTTATCGAAACGTATAAGATTATTAAGGGGTTGGACACGTTAGAGGCAGGAAACATGTTCCCAATGTTGGGGGAGTCCAGAACAAGGGGCCACAGTTTAAGGGTCGAATGGCCTCCTCCTGCACCTATTGTCTATTGTCTATAAAGCGAGCTGCTTGGCCTTGTACTTTCTCCAGGGTGATCTTGTTGTTGACACCATGCGAGGATACAGTGAGCAGTCACATTTAAGTCATTGACAACTCGAAGGTTGTTGAAGATTTTCTCCAACTTTCGAAGTTTCTTCAAGTGGAAAACGACGATCAGATTCCTGAACTGGTTCAGTGTTTCTGAGCAATTCAGCGGCACGGTGGCGCAGCGGTAGAGTTGCCGCCTTACAGCGAATGCAGCGCCGGAGACTCAGGTTCGATCCTGACTACGGGCGCCGTCTGTACGGAGTTTGTACGTTCTCCCCGTGACCTGCGTGGGTTTTCTCCGAGATCTTCGGTTTCCTCCCACACCTCAAAAACGTACAGGTGTGTAGGTTAATTGACTGGGTAAATGTAAAAATTGTCCCTAGTGTGTGTAGGATAGTGTTAATGTGCGGGGATCGCTGGGCGGCCTGGACTCGGTGGGCCGAAGGGCCTGTTTCCGCGCTGTATCTCTAAAAAAACCCCACAAGCCTCGATTTATCCTGCGCCAACATCCAGTCTGTTTGTCATTAGCTCATGTGCTACACAGAGCTCCGAGATTCCTTTGGTTGTGGGAACCTTGGCTGGTTTTTTGTTGCGCGTTGCCATTTTTAACTGGGGGATCATTCTTAAAGTGAACGCACCACAGGGATTGGGTAAACAGGCAGTTCTCCCAGATCTCGGTTCCTCTAGGAAGATCGCCCATCTCAATGGCGTTTTGCCCTGTAGCGGCTGTCCGCTTTGGCCGCTCTGCCCCTGAACAAGGGAGTTCCCTCCGCAAACCTCCCAACCAAATTTCGGCACGGTGGCGCAGCGGTAGAGTTGCTGCCTCACAGCGCTTGCAGCGACAGAGACCCGGGTTCCATCCCGACTACGGGCGCTGTCTGTACGAAGTTTGTACGTTCGGTTTCCTCCCACACTACAAAAACGTACTGTTCAGGTATGTAGGTTAATTGGCTTAGTAAATGTAAAACAATTGTCCCTCGTGTGTGTAGGATAGTGTTACTATGCGGGGATTGCTGGTCGGCACGGACCCGGTGGGCCGAAGGGCCTGTTTCCAGGCAGCATCTCTAAACTAGACTAAATGTGAACTGATAGGTTCCCTCATCCGCTGGAGCGTGGTCCTGGCCTCCCATCTACCTCATTGGAGATCTTTCCTGGACTTTATCGGACTTTTCAATGGGTCTTTATTGTCACCAGTGCACAGCACAGTGAAATTCTTCTGCACAACCACAAATGCGCACTCACCCACAATTTTGGCCCCAATTGATCTTCACACCCGCACCTCTTTGCGATGTGGGACGGAAACCGGAGCACCCAGAGGAAACCCACGCAGCCACAGGGAGAACATGCAAACTCCACACAGACAGCACTCGAGGTCGGGATCGAACTCAGGACTCTGGTGTTCCCTTCGCTCCCACAGAGCCTTGGGGCCTTTCACTTTGTTAATGGCGTGTATTTTTGTTGCATTTCATTCGCCTTCTGGTTGTTTGCTGGTAATTATCTCAGAGTGTGGATCTTTTGATTCATCCTCCATCCTCCATCTCAGAGTGTGGAGGATGAGTTAGCAGATTCCACACAGCAAATTATAAGACCCCAGCAAAAGTGCGAAGGAGGTTCCCATTTAAAAGTCTCAGGGTTTATGTTTGACTCAGCAAGACCAGAACTTTATGTCCACAGCAACTGGCCTTCAGAAGGTGGCAGTGAGATACTTTTTCACACCACAACACTATGCGTGGTATTGTTGCTCTTACTGTTTTACAGCTGCTTGGCGCAAAAATAAAGACACAAAGTGCTGGAGTAACTCAGCGGGTCAGGCAGAATCCTTGAAGAAGTATAAGAAGATAACTGCAGATGCTGGTACAAATCGAAGCTATTTATTCACAAAATGCTGGAGTAACTCAGCAGGTCAGGCAGCATCTCAGGAGAGAAGGAATGGGTGACGTTTCGGGTCGAGACCCTTCTTCTGATGAGACTCTGAGGAAGGGTCTTGACCCGAAACATCACCCATTCCTTCTCTCCCGAGATGCTGCCTGACCTGCTGAGTTACTCCAGCATTTTGTGAATAGAATCCTTGAAGAACATGAATAGGCAACATTTCGGGTCGGGACCCTTAGTTTAATTTAGTTTAGAGATACAGAGTGGAGACAGCCCATCGGCCCAACATGTCCGCACCAACCAGCGATCCCGGCACAATAACACCATCCTCCACACCGACATTGAAACCAAGTCTGTGGCGTGTGGGAGGAAACCAAAGATCTCAAAGAAACCAAATATAAACACATGATTTTTTTCAAGGTACAGTGAGGAGGGGAGATTAACAGTCACCAGGGGTCTACATATAATAACACATCATTATTTAAATACGTATATCTATATGAACATATAAGGGTGTATGAGTATTTTTGTATTAATATCTGACTTATTATACGGGTGGGTGACTATATTTAATTTATATATATTTTTTTTTTTATTTTTTCTTTTTTTTTTTTTTTAAATTTTTGAAAAGCATATGTACAAATAGAAATAAAAGACACATTTGTTACAGAGTTCTTACATAGCTTCAATTTTTAAATTTTTAAAAAGAGAAAATAAAAAAAATAAAGAAGGAAGGAAAAAAAAAAAAAAAAAAAAAAAAGACTATAAACTATTGGGAAGAGAGAATAAGAGGATTAAAAAAAGATATAACTATAAAAATTAAAGGGAGTAGATCCGGGAGACAATAACCACAGTTGTACATCCAACCCCTAACTCAAGTTTCAACTTTTAATTTAAAATTTTTATTTTAGTCCTGTGCCAAACCCATTTACTTTTCTAAAAATTCAATAAATGGAGACCATATTTTAAAAAATAACTCAGGTTTGTCAATTAAGGCAAATCTTATTTTTTCCAAATGCAGGGTCTCTGTCATTTCCGTAATCCACATTTTAATTGTGGGGGTTATTGTTTTTTTCCAAAATTTAAGTATTAATTTTTTCGCAGTTATTAGACTGTAATCAATAGTCTGTACCGCTATGGCATGTGGGAGGAAACCAAAGATCTCAAAGGAACCAAATATAAACACATGATTTTTTCTAGGTACAGTGAGGAGGGGAGATTAACAGTCACCAGGGGTCTACATATAATAACACATCATTATTTAAATAAGTATATCTATATGAACATATAAGGATGTATGAGTATTTTTGTATTAATATCTGACTTATTATACGGGTGGGTGACTATATTTGTATTTATATTTTGTATGTAAATGGTCGGGTATATATGATTGGCCTAATGTATGTATATATATCAGATGTAGTTAATATAGACATTATTGTGTAAATAGGTATATTCATATGATTGTAGGGGTGAGTGGAGTATATATGTAG
This sequence comes from Rhinoraja longicauda, assembly GCF_053455715.1. Taxonomy (NCBI): domain Eukaryota; kingdom Metazoa; phylum Chordata; class Chondrichthyes; order Rajiformes; family Arhynchobatidae; genus Rhinoraja; species Rhinoraja longicauda. The sequence continues at coordinate 5,865,828 of NC_135990.1, forward strand.
TTATATATGTATTTTAGGTATTAGTTATTATAGATAATACGATAAATATTGATTAGGGAATGGGGGTAGGGTTAAATAAGTTCACACTTCTTCCTACTCCTTTTCGCACATGTAAAGACGTTAAGTAATGGATGAAATTCTTTGTATTTCTTCTGTTTTATTGTTTATTTTGTTTTTTTAATTGATGTCTTTTAGCATGTACGAAATAAAATGATAGAAAGAAAGAAAGAAAGAAAGAAAGAAAGAAAGAAAGAAAGAAAGAAACCCATGCAGGTCACGGGGAGAAAACGTACAAACTCCGTACAGACATCGCCCGTAGCCAGGATCGAACCAGGGTCTCCGGCGCTGTGAGGCAGCAACTCTACCGCCGCCCCACCCTTCTTCAGCTGTTTGGAGCGGTCTGTTAGGCAAGTCAAGGGTCACCAATGTTGCTGCAGAGAAGATCAGGTACAAATAGAATTTGTTCCCGAAAGCAATTAGTGAACCAGATGATATTTTGCGGTGGCCATTATTGGTTCCAGCTGTAATACCACATTAATTTAATGAGCTGAGTTTAAACTCCCCTGCTACCCTGGCGGGATTTGAACTCGTGCCATTAGTCCTGCCTACTCGGAGAGAGAACAGCCATGGAACACATCATCAAATGATATCATCAGCTCCTCAACCCAGAATAATGAGCTGAAATGCAAAGGAATGCCAGGCGGCAGGTGGCTGAGTGGGAGATACACCTGCCCATGGGAACTAGTGATCGGAGATTGATCTCACCCTCGCCACTGCGGTATTTCATGGAGGCACAGAGAACTACAGCAGCCATGGTCCTTCTTTCCAATGTTCCAACCCTCAACCACCCATTTTACACCATTTCCTACCTACGATGCCTTACGATAGAACTGGGGCGGCACGGTGGCGCAGCGGTAGAGTTGCTGCCTTACAGTGAATGCAGCGCTGGAGACCCGGGTTCGATCCCGACTACAGGTGCCGCCTGTACGGAGTTTGTACGTTCTCCCCGTGACCTGCGTGGGTTTTCTCCGAGATCTTCGGTTTCCTCCCACACTCCAAAGACGTGCAGGTTTGTAGATTGATTGGCTGGGCAAATGTAAAAAAATTGTCCCTAGTGGGTGTAGGATAGTGTTAATGTGCGGGGATCGCTGGTCGGCGTGGACCCGGTTTGGCCGAAGGGCCTGTTTCCGCGCTGTATCTCGAAACTAAAATAAAAAAAATTAAACTTTATTTCTCCCAGGAGGGAAATTGATCTGCCAACATTCATAAAACACAAGACACATGAAACATGAAATTAAAGTGACGAATGGAAAGGATTGGGGATGTGCGAAGATTGTGGAGGGGAGTCAGTCTCCCCTATGACAGAAGGATCTCCTGTGGTGTTCTGTACTCCATCTTGGTGGGACCAGTCTGTTGCTGAAGGTGCTCCTCAGGTTGACCAGTGTGTCATGGAGGGGGCGAGCTGTATTGCCCATGATGCCCCGCAGTTTGAGGAGCATCCTCCCCTCCAAGGCCACCTCTCGTGAATCCAACTCCACCCCCTCATTAATCCCAGTCCACCTACAGCTCCCACCAGATTCTCTATACATACTCACGACAATTGCAGCGGTAGGGTTGCTGCCTTACAGCGAATGCAGCGCCGGAGACCCGGGTTCGATCCTGACTACGGGCACTGTCTGTACGGAGTTTGTACGTTCTCCCCGTGACCTGCGTGGGTTTTCTCCCAGATCATCGGTTACCTCCCGTGCTCCAAAGACGTTCAGGTATGTAGGTTAATTGGCTTGGTAAATGTAAACATTGTCCCCAGTGGGTATAGGATAGTGTTAATGTATGGGGATCGCTGGTCGGTGCGGACCCAGTGTAGCCGAAGGGCCAGTTTCCGCGCTGAAACTCTAAACTAAACTAAACTAAACTAATTCACAGAGGCCAATTAAACTGCTGCCATGGCGGGATTTGAACTTGTGCCATTAGTCCTGCCTACCCGGAAGAGAACCACTATGGACCACATCATCAAATGACATCATCAGCTCCTCAACCCAGAACAAGGAGCTGAAATGCAAAGGAGCGCCAGGCTGGCAGGTTGCTGAGTAGGAGATACCTACTAGGAGGTGGCCAATTAACGGTGGGGGAAACCGTAGCGCTGCCCTCGAACCATTCCCACGGATTCTTGGCAGTGGACTTCTGCCTCAAAATTCTTTCTCCTGTTGGAGTGGAATCTGCTGATTTGTTGACTAAACCCAGGGGCCTCCACATCTCCGGCTTTGCCAGATTCTCCACAGTGGTTGCCAGCCCAAACAGCGCTCCCTCCACCAAAGCGGACATGGATTTTTGAATACAGCGCAAAACCGTCCATTTCTGCCCACAGATAGAGCGATTAGAAGTTCGGCTTTCCTTTCCTCTGTGAGTCCAAGCTGAGTGCTGGTGCTACAGTTTTACAAGCTGTTCCAATCTTGGCCGCACTCCAGGAAAGTTATATCATCTGTAAATATTTGCACTAACCATTAAACTGTTAAAGCAATTCCTTCTCAAAGGGTTGCCCTCCCCCCCCCCCCCCCCCCACCAGGATGACAGTCTTGGCTAACAGTCACGCCAGGATACTTGGAGAGAACATACATGCTTCCTGCTCCATGGAACATAGGACGTTACGAAGGGAGGCACGGTGGCGCAGCGGTAGAGTTGCTGCCTCACGTCGCCAGAGACCCGGCTTCGATCCAGTCAGAGGGCGGTGAATCTGTGGAATTCATTGCCGCAGGCTGTGGAGGCCAAGTCAATGGATATTCTTTTGGCAGAGATTAGACAATAGACAATAGACAATAGGTGCAGGAGTAGGCCATTCAGACCTTCGAGCCAGCACCGCCATTCAATGCGATCATGGCTGATCACTCTCAATCAGTACCCCGTTCCTGCCTTCTCCCCATACCCCCTCACTCCGCTATCCTTAAGAGCTCTATCCAGCTCTCTCTTGAAAGCATCCAACGAACTGGCCTCCACTGCCTTCTGAGGCAGAGAATTCCACACCTTCACCACTCTCTGACTGAAAAAGTTCTTCCTCATATCATATCATATCATATCATATATCTACAGCCGGAAACAGGCCTTTTCGGCCCTCCAAGTCCGTGCCGCCCAGTGATCCCCGTACATTAACACTATCCTACACCCACTAGGGACAATTTTTACATTTACCCAGCCAATTAACCTACATACCTGTACGTCTTTGGAGTGTGGGAGGAAACCGAAGATCTCGGAGAAAACCCACGCAGGTCACGGGGAGAACGTACAAACTCCTTACAGTGCAGCACCCGTAGTCAGGATCGAACCTGAGTCTCCGGCGCTGCATTCGCTGTAAAGCAGCAACTCTACCGCTGCGCCACCGTGCCGCCATCATCTCCGTTCTAAATGGCCTACCCCTTATTCTTAAACTGTGGCCCCTTGTTCTGGACTCCCCCAACATTGGGAACATGTTTCCTGCCTCTAATGTGTCCAATCCCCTAATTATCTTATATGTTTCAATTGATAGATTCTTGATTAGTACGGGTGTCAGGGGTTATGGGGAGAAGGCAGGAGAATGGGGTGAGGAGGGAGACATAGATTGAATGGCGGAGTAGACTTGATGGGCCGAATGGCCTAATTCTTCTCCTATCACCGAGTCATAGTGTGATACAGTGTGTATCGGCCCAACGTGCCCACACCGGCCAATATGTCCCAGCCACACTAGCCCCACTTGCCCGCAAGAAATATCAACTTATGATCCTGCCCTTGTAACTCGGCGGGTCAGGCAGCATCTCCAGAGAACATAGAGTGGTTGAGGATCTGGTTCGTAGACTGATGTCTTCCCCTCATACCTTAAAACATGAATCATCCGTCTCTCCCCACAGTATTACATTATCCCTTTTTATGCTTTCCACTGCGTTTATGAATCTGTTTCCTGGAACAATGACTGTTGCGAAAAACAGAAACATTTTGATCTGACCTCCAAATTATTCTGAGAAGCCAAATTACATACAGCCCCAATCAGCTCTTGAGAATCTTTTGTTTTTTATGTTTGAGGTTTTATGTTCCAGTTTTCGTTCTCTCTCTGAATTTTGCCAGCCACATCGTTGGTGGGCCAAAACGCAATGAATTCGAGGCGAATATGAGATACACATAGAGACACAAAGGGTTCTGATGGGGCTCAGTAGGGGAGAAGGTAGGAGATGATTTTCTCTGCAGGGAGATCTAGGTTTAGGGGGCATCATTTCAGGTTAAGGAACCACCCATTTAAATTGGAGGTGGAGCCTAGAAGTCGAACTATCTGTCCCTGGGAGAAGCATGGGGGGAGAGAGAAGCCATTTTTTTTGCCTTCCATCACAGTGAAAGGGTGTCTGGAGGAGTCACTGTGATGGATGTTTGTGTTAAAATTGTGTGTCTTGTGTCTTTCACTCTGTACTGTTGTGGCTGTGTGGCAAATGATTTTCGTTCAATTCATTTTGAATGACAATAAAGGTCATTCAGATTCAGATTCAGATTCAGAAGATGTACTTCAGCAAAACACAAAGTGCTGGAGGAACTCAGGAGGTTAGGCAGCATCCAGGGAGCTAATGAACATACAACGTCTTGAGATGGGATAGGCACAAAGTGCTGGAGTGACCCAGCGGGTCAGGCAGCATCTCTAGAGAACATGGTTAGGTGACCTACCCAAGTTCTGCCGCCTGACCTGCTGAGCCACTCTAACATTTTTTGTCTTTTTTATCAAGGGATAGGTGGATACAGGTGGAGTAACTCAGCGGGCCGGGCAACATCTCTGAAGAACATGGATAGGTGACGTTTCTGGTCAGGACCCTTCATCAGACTGACCGAAACGAAATATCGTCTATCCATGTTCTCCTGGAGTGGAGATGCTGCCTGATCCATTGAGCGAATACAGAACTTTGTGTCTTTTTTTGGTAAACCAGCATCTGCAGTTCCTTGACAGACACAAAAACCTGGAGTAACTCAGCGGGGACAGGCAGCATCTCTGGAGAGAAGGAATGGGTGACGTTTCGAAGCTGCCTGTCTCGCTGAGTTACTCCAGCTATAGACAATAGACAATAGACAATAGGTGCAGGAGTAGGCCATTCAGCCCTTCGAGCCAGCACCGCCATTCAATGCGATCATGGCTGATCACTCTCAATCAGTACCCCGTTCCTGCCTTCTCCCCATACCCCCTCACTCCGCTATCCTTAAGAGCTCTATCCAGCTCTCTCTTGAAAGCATCCAACGAACTGGCCTCCACTGCCTTCTGAGGCAGAGAATTCCACACCTTCACCACTCTCTGACTGAAAAAGTATACAAGCCCAATCGCTCCAGCCTTTCAACATACGACAGTCCCGCCATTCCGGGAATTAACCTCGTGAACCTACGCTGCACGCCCTCCATAGCAAGAATATCCTTCCTCAAATTTGGAGACTAAAACTGCACACAGTACTCCAGGTGCGGTCTCACCAGGGCCCGGTACAACTGTAGAAGGACCTCTTTGCTCCTATACTCAACTCCTCTTGTTATGAAGGCCAACATTCCATTGACTTTCTTCACTGCCTGCTGTACCTGCATGCTTCCTTTCATTGACTGATGCACTATCTCCGGTTTAAACCAGCATCTGCAGTTCCTTCTTACACAGTTCATTGCATCAACATTCCCTCAGTAAAGTCATTTCTCCTGATGCCTTTATTGGATTTAATAATGACGATCATTATATATTTATAATTTTAGTTATCAGCTACTCCTTTTAAAAAATAAGTCAGTCTGCCCTCTTGTGAGGCCACACCCACATGTTTTCCATTAGAGGGGAGTTTCATTTCCTTTGCCTGTGAATTTATGCAGAATTCACAAGTTGCTAACCACACCAACACATTTGTTCAAACCATTGGATAAATAAGTAGAAGGACGTGGAGATAAATCACTGCCTTTGCCGCTAACAAGAGAAAACAAGAAAGAAAGAGTTCTGAAGGGTCTCGACCTGAAACGTCACCCATTCCTTTTCTCCAGAGATGCTGCCTGACCCGCTGAGTTACTCCAGCATTTTGTGCCTACCTTCGATTTTAACCAGCATCTGCAGTTTTTTTCCTACACATCTGCAGTTTCTTCCTACACAAGAGAATTAATTACTGAGTTCAGGGAAAGCAGAGTTGCAAAGCTGGTTAAAGTTGCTGATCGGGGCTAAAATTGCGACTCAATGCGAATTGAAACCAAGGGCCGATATTTTGTGACTTTTCATTATCATAATCATACTTTATTAGCCAAGGATGTTTTGCAACATACGAGGAATTTTACACTGCACCTTACTCTAAATTGCACTCAGAGGCACAACGGTTGGAACAAAGGCCAGAGATAAAATCAGAAGGTGCGAGATATGATCCCAGTATCTCTCTCCCCCCTGACGTTGCCTGTCCCGCTGAGTTACTCCAGCTTTTGTGTCGATCTTCGACTCTCCCCTGACTCTCAGTCTGAAGAAGGGTCTTGACACGAAACGTCACCCATTCCTTCTCTCCAGAGATGCTGCCTGACCCGCTGAGTTACTCCAGCATTTTGTGTCTGTCTTTAAAGAGTTGCACATTGTGAAGCCTCTCTCTGGCTGCACAATTTGCAACTAATTTCACCTGTCTCACACGTTCCGCTCTTATCTCTGTACTTTGTCCCAACCATCAGAGTGGCATGGTGGTGCAGTGGTAGAGTTGCTGCCCCACAGCTCCAGAGACCCAGGTTCAATCCTGACTACAGGTGCCTTCTGTACGGAGTTTGTACGTTCTCCCCATGACCAAATGGGTTTTCCCTGGGAGCTCCGGTTTCCTCCCACACTCCAAAGACGTACAGGTTTGGAGGTTAATTGTCTTTGGTAAAAAATTGTAAACTGGCCCTAGTGTGTTGTATAGTGCGAGTGAACGGGGTCAGCACGGACTCGGTGGGCCGAAAGGCCTGTTTCCGCACTGTATCTCTAAACTCTATGGAATTCACTGCCTCAGAAGGCAGTGGAGGCCAAGTCTCTGAATGCATTCAAGAGAGAACTAGATAGAGCTCTTAAGGATAGCGGAGTCAGGGGGTATGGGGATAAGGCAGGAACGGGGTACTGATTGAGAATGATCAGCCATGATCACATTGAATGGTGGTGCTGGCTCGAAGGGCCGAATGGCCTCCTCCTGCACCTATTGTCTATTGTCACCAATCCTGCTTTTGCCCCATATCCCTTGATTCCTTTAGCCCTAAGAGCTACTGCATATCTAACCCTCAATCCAGCAAGGAAGTCTGTTGCCAGTGATCCAAAATACAGTGGGCAGCTTGTGTTTTTCTTTTGCAGAAGTGTTGAGCGTTCGTTGGTTTCCCACAGGAAGTTTAACAGAGTAACCTACTGCACTCACAAGTGTAGAGAAAGTAATTCCGATTTCTGGAACAAATCCCGTCCATTAATAATCCAATAATTCACGCATTGCTCGTTCAGTAAAGTCATTTTTATCAACGTTATGGCAACACAGAAGCTAATTCAGCGGAAATTACAACCTAAATTTCTGATTTATTCTGATCGACAAGGTCATACTTTAATTATGCACACGAGAGCATAAACATTCAGATTTATTATTGAACAAATCATCGCTGGCGTTCGGTAATGGCTCCTCTGTTGGCTTGCAGTTTTATTGTTTCAGCTTCAGAAGTCACTTCCAAGTTGCAGGAGTTAGTGGGAGATACTTACGGTTTAAAAATATGGCCCATCCTTCATTCCCTAAACTGCCATCACCTCAAAGTAAAGCATCATACCAACGGTAAGATTTTGACCCGACGTTCAAATCTATCCATGATCTCATTCCTCCTCATCGTCGTTGTCAACGTTCTTAAGCGTTGTGATAGTCCCTGCTTCAACTATCACCTCCAGCAGCTCGTTCCATACACCCACCACCCCTTTTGTAAAAAAGTTACCCCTCAAGTTCCTGTTAAATCTTCCCCCCTTCACTTTAAACCTATCTTCCCGCCTTCATCTTAAACCAACATATCCCATCTACACTAGTCCCACCTGCCTGCGTTTGACCAATATCTCTCTAAACCTGTCCTATTGATGTATATGTCAAAATGTTTCCTAAACGTTGAGGTAGTCCCTGCCTCAACTACCTCCTCTGGCAGCTCGTTCCATACACCCACCACCTTTTGTGTAAAAAAGTTACCCCTCTGGTTCCTATTAAATCTTTCCCCCCCTCACTTTAAGCTTATGTCCTTTGGTTCTCGATTCCCCTACTCTGGGCAATAGATTTTGTGCGTCTACCCGATCTATTCCTCTCATGATTTTGTACATCACCCCTCATCCTCCTGTGCTCGGTGGAATAGAGACCTCACCTGGTCAACCTCTGCCAATCGCCCAGTGCCGGGGCAAGGCAAGATCACCCCCTAAAGAGTCCTCAAATTTCTGCGAGTCAATGTCCTTACATCCTCTTTGCCTGGGTGGCCACAGAATTGTGGCTGTGTAGAGAACTAGTGAACAAAAATCCCATAGGGAACTCAGAAAGAATGTCCCAGTCAGCTAAGATACATGGTCCCAGATGTGGTTAAAAATAATACTTTTCTAATATTATATTTAAACAAGCATGCAACAAATCAATAAGCAAAAAGAAACATGGAAAAGTTGTCTCCTTACATTTTTCATCCTATTTAAAGTGTGGGACATTTGGAGAGCATTGGAACCCATGGTCCCTGAAGATTAGGAGAGAGAGAGAGTTAGGGAGAGAGAGAGAGAGAGAGAGAGAGAGAGAGAGAGAGAGAGAGAGAGAGAGAGAGAGAGAGAGGAGAGGAGAGAGAGAGAGAGGAGAGGGAGAGAGAGAGAGAGAGAAGAGAGAGAGAGAGAGAGAGAGAGAGAGAGAGAGAGAGAGAGAGAGAGAGAGAGAGATGAGAGAGAGAGAGAGAGAGAGAGAGAGAGAGAGAGAGAGAGAGAGACAGAGAGAGAGAGAGAGAGAGAGAGAGAGAGAGAGAGAGAGAGAGAGAGAGAGTGTCTGGCTTCATATGATAACTTTCATGTACATCGAGTATTTGGAAATTTTTTGCAACTCACAATGGACCTTTAGGGAATACAATAGATACACACAAAATGGTGGAGTAACTCAGCGGGACAGGCCAGCATTTCTGAAGAGCAGGGATGGGTCCCCTGACTCTCAGTCTGAAGAAGTGTCTCGACCCGAAACGTCACCCATTCCTTCTCTCCAGAGATGCTGCCTGTCCTGCAGAGTTAGAGTTGCCAACTTTCTCACTCTCAAATAAGGGACAAAGGGTGACGTCACCACCCCACGCTTCACGTGACCTCACCCAGCCAGCGGCCACATGCTCCCGCTCCAACAATGGCGGTCACCCGGGGCCGGGAGGCGGGTTGCTAAGCAACCTCCGTTAGGTGGCGCCCCTGGCCTCCGGTCCCACACTGTCCGGGCCTACAGCAGCCCCTGGGCTATAGTGTCTGGGCCCGCAGTGTCCGGGCATACAGTGTCCGGGCCTACACAGTCCGGGCATACAGCAGCCCCTGGGCTATAGTGTCTGGGCCTACAGTGTCCGGTCCTGCAGTGTCTGGGCCTACAGTGTCCGGGGCCTACAGTGTCCAGGCCTACACTGTCCGGGCCTACACTGTCCGGGCCTACAGTAGCCCCTGGGCTATAGTGTCCGGGCCTACAGTGTCCGGGCCTACAGCGCCATCCGGGCCTAATACGGGACAAGGGCGGTCCCTTACGGACAAACCAATTTAACCCAAAATACGGGATTCCCCATCTAGTGCGGGACAGTTGGCAACCCTACGCAGAGTTAAAATAAAATTGTGATCTTCGTCACGCTATGCTCCTTCCAAATTTTAAGCCCAGTCTCTCCTACATTGTCAATCTTCCCAGCTGCTACTTGAGTGTTTGATTGTATCGTAGTGTTTCTGCACATGTCCGCTGCTGCCATCTGATCTATCAGGCAGATCAACGAGCCCGTGATTCTCGACCACCCTGAAGCACTCAGCTGCTCTCTGCAGCAGCAATCAGATAATGGCCACAATCCTCTGTTAATGCCTTTAAGTCTCAGAGACTGATTAGGCCTGTAACATAATTTCCAAAGAAATTACGTTGTCAGACACATAAAAACACCGGTCGTCATCCAGTGGAAATCATTATTGGTCTGGGTGCTTTTGTTTGCCAGTAATCTGATTGAGAAACCAGGCCGTTAACAATAACATTGTGCTTGACTTGAAACGTCACCCATTCCTTCTCTCCAGAGATGCTGTCAGTCCCCGCTAAGTTACTCCAGCATTTTATGTCTATCTTTTACTGCAGTATTATTGGTCTGCGGCAGAGGTGTCAATAGACCCTGTCTTCATGGTTGGCAGGGCTGTATAGCTCGGGTGATTGTTTCGCTGAACACCTCCGCTCAGTCCGTCTTAAAGTACTTGATCTCCCAGTGGCTCAGCACTTCAACTCTCCCTCCCATTCCCAATCTGACCTTTCTGTCCCTGGGTCTCCTCCATTGTCAGAGTGAGGCTCAGTGAAAATTGAGGAACAGCACCTTATATTTCGCTTGGGTAGTTTACACCCCAGCGGTATGAACATTGACTTCTAGATTTTTTTTTTAGATTTAGAGATACAGCGCGGAAACAGGCCCCGTTCGGCCCACCGAGTCCGCGCCGCCCAGCGATCCCCGCACATTAACACTATCCTACACACACCAGGGACAATTTTTTAAAAACATTTTACCCAGTCAATTAACCTACATACCTGTAAGTCTTTGGAGTGTGGGAGGAAACCGAAGATCTCGGAAAAAAAACCCCACACAGGTCACGGGGAGAACTCCGTACAGATGGCGCCCGTAGTCAGGATCGAACCTGAGTCTCAGGCGCTGCATTCGCCTGTAAGCCGCAACTCTACCGCTGCGCCACCGTGCCGCTAACTTCAGATAGTCCCTGCTTTCTCTCTCTTTCCACCTCCCCCTTCCCAGTTCTCCCACCAGTCTTCCAGTCTCCGACTATATTCTATCTTTTTCCCGCCCCCTCCCCTGACATCAGCCTGAAGAAGGGTCTTGACATGAAACGTCACCCCAGTGCTTCTGACCGAGATGCTGCCTGACCTGTTGAGTTACTCCGGCATTTTGTGTCTACCTGTATAGAATTTAGTTCAGTTTTAAAGAAACAATATGGAAACAGACCCTTTTGCCCACTGAGGCATGTTCGTAAGTTCTGGGAGTAGAATTAGGCCATTCGGCCCAATCAAGTCTACTCCGCCATTCAATCATGGTTGATCTATCTCTTTCAACCGCATTGTCCTGCCTTCTCCCCATACACCTGTACACCTGTACTAATCAAGAATCTATCAATCTCTGCCTTAAAAATATCCATTGACATGGCCTCCACTGCCTTCTGTGGCAATGACTTCCACAGATTCACCACCCTCTGACTAAAGAAATTCCTTCTCATCTCCTTTATAAAGCACGTCCTTTTATTCTGAGGTTGTAGGCCTCAGGTCCTAGACTCTCCCCATTAGTGGACACAGATCGGCGCCAAACTCTTCACACTAGTTCAACGTTATCCACACTTTGCTTCATCCACTCCCCACACATCAGGTGCAATCGGCAACGGCCAATTAACCCACAAACCTGCACGGCTTTGGGATGTGGGAGGAAAGCAGAACACCTGGAGAAAACCCACGCAGTCACAGTGAGAACGTGCGAACTTCACACCGGCAGCCACCCAAGGTCAGGATGGAACTCGGGTTTCGGGGCATTGTGAGACAGCAGTAGGGTTGCCAACTGTCCCGTATTCGCCAGGACATCCTGTATTTTGGGCTAAATTTGTTTGTCCTGTACGGGACCGCCCTTGTCTGATATAGGCCCGGGAGGGCGCTGTGGTAGGCCCGGACACTGTAGGCCCGGAGGCTGGGCACCGCTTAACGGTAGTTGCATAGCAACCCGCCTGCCGGCCCAGTTGGACGCCATTGGTGGAGCGGGAGCACGTGGCCGCTGGCTGGGTGTGGTCACGTGGGGCGCGGGGCGGTGACGTCACCTTTTGTCCCTTATTTCGGAGTGAGGAAGTTGGCAACCCGAGGCAGCAGCTCCACCAGCTTCACTACTGTGCCACCCTGTGAAGGGCATATCTAACTCATTGCCATGGTGCAACACTTGCATCAACCCCTGTGTTTTAGTGGGTGAGTTTATCCACACTCTCTCAAGCAGATAATCTCCGGAATCTGTTTCTGATTGCAATGGACCAACCTTAAGCATAAACCAGAGCCACAGTACTATAAATCTAATAAAGGTTGTTTGGAACATACTTGACAGCTGAACGGAGATGTACTAGTACTACGGTGATAAGAACTACTGCTCGTAAAAGGACAGTTTGGTACCACTAATTCATTCAGTGTCTTATCTCAGAACATCCCATTCCACCCTGCAAACAGATACAAACTCAGATTGACCCAGTCACGGAGGGATTTAATTAATACTAGACCAAGTGGACCTGTCGGGCTTAATCTCTCCTGCATTGGTGCAGCACCCTCTCCTCCCCCACTCCCCTCCTCCCCCTCCCTCCCTCCCTCCCCCCTCCCTCCCCCTCCCTCCCCCTCCCTCCCCCTCCCTCCCTCCCTCCCTCCCTCCCTCCCTCCCTCCCTCCCTCCCTCCCTCCCTCCCTCCCTCCCTCCCTCCCTCCCTCCCTCCCTCCCTCCCTCCCTCCCTCCCTCCCTCCCTCCCTCCCTCCCTCCCTCCCTCCCCTCCCTCCCTCCCCCTCCCCTCTCCCTCCCCCCCCTCTCCCTCCCTCCCTCCCTCCCTCCCCCCCTCCCTCCCTCCTCCTCCCCCCCCCCCCTCCCTCCCTCCTCCTCCCCTCCCCCCCTCCCGGACGACGGTGAGTAAGGTGGGCCTAAAATTGTCGCACTATTGTATACTGTTTTGGTTGTAGTTCTGGAACAAACAAACAAACAAACGAGAGTTTTAGTATATAGATTTCACCTCAGTCTTTAGTCAGAGGGTGGTGAATCTGTGGAATTATTTGCCACAGAAGGCTGTGGAGGCCAAGTCAGTGGATATTTTTAAGGCAGAGATAGATAGATTTTTGATGAGTACAGGTGTCAAAGGTTATGGGAAGAAGGCAGGAGAATGGGGTTAGGAGGGAGAGATAGATCAATCCTTGATTAAATGGTGGAGTAGACTTGATGGGTGGATTTGATGGCCAAATTCTACTCCTATCACTTATGACCTTATGCGGTTTGAGGAAGGATATTCTTGCTATTGAGGGCGTGCAGCGTAAGTTCACTCGGTTAATTTCCGGAATGGTGGGATTGTCGTATGTTGAAAGACTGGAGCGACTAGGCTTGTATACACTGGAATTTAGAAGGATGAGAGGGGATCTTATCGAAACATAAACGATTAAGGGATTGGACACGTTAGAGGCAGGAAACATGTTCCTGATGTTGGGGGAGTCCAGAACCAGGGGCCGCAGTTTAAGAATAAGGGGTAGGCCAATTAGAAACAGAGATGAGGAAAAACTTTTTCAGTCAGAGAGTTGTGAATCTGTGGAATTCTCTGCCTCAGAAGGCAGTGGAGGCCGATTCTCTGAATGCATTCAAGAGAGAGCTGGATAGAGCTCTTAAGGATAGCGGAGTCAGGGGGTATGGGGGAGAAGGCAGGAACGGGGTACTGATTGAGAGTGATCAGCCATGATCACATTGAATGGCGGTGCTGGCACGAAGGGCCGAATGGCCTCCTCCTGCACCTATTGTCTATTGTCTATTGTCTATTGTCTATTGTCTATTGTCTATTGTCTATTGACCTCATGATTGCTACCCATTCCATTTTTATGCTAATTTTAATTTTCTCTTGGAATATGGATTTGATAGGCAAGGTCGGCTTTAAATCTGAAGAAGGGTCCCGACCCGAAGGGTCACGACCCGAAGGGTCACCTGTCCATTCCATCCACAGATGCTGCTTATCCCATAGTTTAGTTTGGTTTGGTTTGGTTTTAGTTCAGAGACTTTGGGCCACCAAGCCCACACCGATCAACGATCATCCGTACACGAGTTCTATTCTACACACTGGGGCCAATTAATCCACAAAGCTACACGTCTTTGGAATGTGGGTGGAAACCAGAGCCCCCAGAGAAAACACATGCGGTAGAATGTACAAACTCCGTGCAGACAGCACCCGAAGTCAGGATCGAACCTGGGTCCCTGGCAACTGTGAGGCAGAAACTCTACCGCTGCACCTTCCTCCAGCACTTTATCTTCCACCCAAGATTCCAGCATCTTCAGTCATTGTGTGTCCCTCACCTTTGACTCCCCAACCCAAAGGGCCTGAGATGAATGGTGTGATGGGCTATTTCAGCAAGCAGTTAAAGACTGACCACATCGATGGGGCTTTGAAGTCACAAGCAGAGCAGACGGGACAGGGCTGGTAGATTTCCCGTAGATACAAAAACCTGGAGTAACTCAGTGGGACAGGCAGCGTCTCTGGAGAGAAGGAATGGGTGACTTTTCGGGTCAGTCACAAGAAGGGTCTCGAACCGAAACATCACCCATTCCTTCTCTCCAGAGACGCTGCCTGTCCCGCTGAGTTACTCCAGCATTTAGTGTCTATCTTCGGTTTAAACCAGTTCTTTCCTACATCGGTAGATTTCCCTGCAGGAAGGCCATCGGCAAACCAGTCAGGCTTTTCATGACTTTGCTAATTCGGTCACCATTACTGATGCAGACGTTTTAACTCCAGATTTATTTAATTCCCCAGACTTGCTGGGCTTGGAGTTGAACACTTGTTTCTGTATTCCTCGCCTGGGTCTCTGGCTGGTGATGATGTGAACAATCACACAATAAAACCATCACAGTGCTGCCATACCTCTTAAATCCCACAGATGATCAGCTCGTTAATGTACCGATGATTGAACTGTTATCCAGTGGCATTTATGAGCCCTGCACTATTTTAACCAGCACTCTATCATTTATTTCCCCATTTATCTTTATAGTTTCATAGAACTATATCAATGAATCTTTCAGCACATGAGTCTATATTCACTAAGGGCGGCACGGTGGCGCAGCAGTAGAGTTTCTGCCTTAAAGCACCAGTAGATCCGGGTTCGATCCTGACCACGGGCGCTGTCTACGGAGTTTATTCGTTCTCCCCATGACCTGCATGGGTTTTCTCCGGGATCTCTGGTTTCCTCCTACACTCCAGAGGCATGCCGGTTTGTAGGTTAATTGACTTGGGACACTTGTAAATTGCCCCTAGTGTGCGTAGGATGGTGTTAGTGTGTGGGGATCGCTGGCCGGTGTGGACTCGGTGGGCTGAAGGGCCCGTTTCCCTAACCTAAACTAAATATATCTCTAAACTAAACTAAACTAAACTACTCATTCTACCACACCGTACTATTCAATTTACCAATTCACTCTCAACCTTTTACCCATTTGTTTTAATGCAGCTCTCTACAGACAAGTATTAAATCTGCCTCCACAACCAAGGCATTGAATAAGAAATTCACTGTGTAAGTGAAGCGCGCACCTCCCATCTGAAGAAGGGTCTCAACCCGAAACGTCAGCCAATTCCTTTTCCCCAGAGATGCTGCCTTTCCCACTGAGTTTTCAGGTCAATCAGAAGAAGGGTCTCGAACCAAAACATCGCCCATTCCTTCTCTCCAGAGACGCTGCCTGGCCCACTGAGTTACTCCAGCTTTTTTGTGTCCATCTCCCCCATCTCTGACAATAAGACATCTCCCAGCAGAGGGGAGAAATTAGAAGAGACGTTTGTTCTCCACAGCAGCTTGACAACAGTTACTCCTAATCTAATAAAACCTAGACAGAGTATTTGATTGCTACAAGATCTCTGTCTGGTGAGGCGCACTTTCAGCAGGAAGTCTGCTACAACTTTTACGTTATAACAGTGACTACACTTTAATGAAGTGCTCTTAATGGCTATAAAACATGTGTTGGGATGTGGTAGGGTTATACAAGTTCAATTCACCCACGATAGACACAAAATGCTGGAGTAACTCAACGGAACAGGTAGCATCTTTGGAGAGAAGGAATGGGTGCAGTTTCGGGTCGAGACTCTTCTTCAATTCACCCTTTCACCCCTGGCTGAAGAAGGGTCTCGACCCGAAACGGCACACTGGAATTTAGAAGGATGAGAGGAGATCTTATCGAAACGTATAAGATTATTAAGGGGTTGGACACGTTAGAGGCAGGAAACATGTTCCCAATGTTGGGGGAGTCCAGAACAAGGGGACACAGTTTAAGAATAAGGGGTAGGCCATTTAGAACTGAGATGAGGAAAAACTTTTTCAGTCAGAGAGTTGTGAATCTGTGGGATTCTCTGCCTCAGAAGGCAGTGGAGGCCAATTCTCTGAATGCATTCAAGAGAGAGCTAGATAGAGCTCTTAAGGATAGCGGAGTCAGGGGGTATGGGGAGAAGGCAGGAACGGGGTACTGATTGAGAATGATCAGCCATGATCACATTGAATGGCGGTGCTGGCTCAAAGGGCCGAATGGCCTCCTCCTGCACCTATTGTCTATTGTCTATTGGCACCCATTCCTTCTCTCCAGTGATGCTGCCTGACCCGCTGAGTTACTCCAGCATTTTGTGTCTATCTTCAGTTCACCCATGTCCAGTGTACAACACTCTGCTACAACATAATCCTCTGTGCCTTCTTCTACTGTGTGTGATGCTTGCACCTTCCCGTTCAATATAATGCACTTTCTACAGTGAATTACACGCAGGCATGGATCCAGGTGCAAAGGCATAGAAGCTGAAAGGCCAACTGCTTCCTGATATGCCACTCCCACTAACACTCACGAAAGTACACTGCAACAGACCTGATTAGATCTGGATTGAATTACCTCAAATCAAAACCTCGGATTGTGTTCTGCGTAAACTCACGTTAAAAAGCCAGAAAGGCAGCTCTCATCTTCTCTGGGAATAGATTTGATTATTGGATGGTGCCTGTTATTTAGTTTAGTTTAGTTTTGGAGATACAGGCCCTTCGGCACTCCAGGTCAATGCCAACAAGCGATCCCCGCACACTATCACATAAATATACGTTTATACCAAATATGGGTCGGGACCATATCTCAGCCTGAAGAAGGGTCAAAAGGTACCAACTCCTTAGAAACAAAGTGGATCTAGGGGTCAGTCCATGTGAGATGCTATTGCGCGGCTCAGGCAGCATCTCAGAAGAACATGGACAGGCGGCATTTCGTGTCAGGACCCTTCTTCAGACTGAAATATGGTCCTGACCCAAAACATCGCCTATCCATGTTCTCCTAACTTGCTGCCCGACCCATTGAGCTACTCCAGCTCTCCGCGTCTTCTTTAGTAAGCATTCTTCAGTAGTTCCCTGATCTCCATGTAAGATGTTGCCTTCCACGTGGCTGGTTTTGATGAGCCAGCTCTTGGAGCTACCAGACCTCATAAAGCAGGTCATTAACCAGGGGAGGGGTAATCAAAGACCATACTTTAACTTAGTTTAGTTTAAGATATACAGGATGGAAACAGGCCCTTCAGCCCACCAAGTCCATGTTGACCACTAGGGTTGCTAACTTCCTCACTCCCAAATACGGGACAAGGTGACGTCACCGCCCCGCGCCCCACGTGACCTCACCCAGCCAGCGGCCATGTGCTCGCACTCCACCAATGGCGGCCGCCCGGGCTGCCATTGGTGGAGTGGGAGCACGTGGCCGCTGGCTGGGTGAGGTCACGTGGGGCGCGAGGCGGTGACGTCACCCTTTGTCCCTTAGTTGGGAGTGAGGAAGTTGGCAATCCTACTAATATGGGACAAGGGCGGTCCCGTACGGGACAAGCTAATTTAGCCCAAAATACGGGATGTCCCGCTAATACGGGACAGTTGGCAACCATATTGACCAGCCATCACCCGTTCTCACCACTTCTATGTTAAACCCAGTTTCACATGTGCAGGAAGGAACTGCAGATGCTGGTTAACATCGAAAATGGACACAAAATGCTGGAGTAACTGAGCGGGACAGGCAGCATCTCTGGATAGAAGGAATGGGTGACGTTTCGGGTCGAGGCCCTTCTTCAGACCCTACTCATAAGGAACAAGTTATGGGGAAGCCAATAAACCCGCAAACATGCGCGTCTTTGGAGTGCGGGAGGAAACCGGAGCACCCGGAGGAAACCCACGCAGTCACAGGGAGATCGTACAAAGACAGCACCCGCAGTCAAACTCGAACCTGGTTCTCCAGCGCTGTGAGCAAGCAGCTCTACCACTGCACCACTGTTCTTGGATGGAGGAAGAAATTTGTCAATTCAAAACCACTACCAGGGGCATGATGTTGAAACAGCGTGATGCTGGTTCCCACTCTCTGCATTCCAAGCCCTTTCACTCATCTTGTGGCGGCTTTCATCTAATATCGCGTGAAACATGTGGCTCTGAGTTGTGCCAAGGGATCACAAGCCTCTGGCAGTAAAGTGGGGATGACGTGCTTTCAAAACATCCTGTATGTCAGATAGCAAGCCAGGTTTCAGGGAAGCACAATCATAGGCTCATAAGTGGTCATACGTTACAGGAGCAGAACTAGGCCATTCGGCCCATCAAGTCGACTCCGCCATTCAATCATGGCTGATCGATCTTTCCCTCAAGAGTCAGGAGTGTTTTGTTGTCATGTGACCCAGATAGAGCAATGAAATTCTCACTTGCAGCAGCACAACAGAATATGTGAACATAGAGCACTGTAAACAATGTAATAAATGAGAAGTAAAAGTTCAGTGTGTGTATATATACATATACTCACATACACACACACACACACACACACACACATAAATATATATATATGTGTGTGTGTGTGTGTGTGTGTGTGTGTGTGTGTGTGTGTGTGTGTGTGTGTGTGTGTGTGTGTACACATAAAAAAAACCAAATACAAATAGTGCAAAAAAACAAAACCAAAGACAACTAAGTCTAGGGAAAAAATAACTGCAGGTGCTGGTTTAAATTGAAGGTAGACACAAAATGCTGGAGTAACTCAGCGGGTCAGGCAGCATCTTGGGGGAGAAGGAATGGGTGACGCTTCGGGTCAGTCTGAAGAAGGGTCTCGACCCGAAACGACACCCATTCCTTCTCTCCCGAGATGCTGCCTGACCCACTGAGTTACTCCAGCATTTTGTGTCTACCGCCTAAGTCAATGTAGTTCAGAGCTTGGGGTGTTTAATAGCCTGATGGCTGTAGGGAAGAATCCTGTTCCTGAGTCTGGACATTACAGTTTTCGGGCTCCTGCACCTTCTTCTCGATGGCAGGGGTGAAATGAGAGCGTGGCCAGGGTGGTGTGGGTCTCTGATGATGCTGGCTGCCTTTTTGAGGCAGCGACTCCTGTAAATCACTTCGATGGTGGGGAGGTCAGTACTGGGCTGGACTGGGCTGTGTTCATCACTTTTTTGCAGTCTTCCTCGCTCCTTGGCACTCAAGTTGCCGAACCAGGCCGTGATACAACCAGTCAATATGCTCTCTACTGTAGAAGTTCTCAACCCCATTCTCCTGCCTTCTCCCCATTAGGACCGAGATGAGAAAACATTTCTTCACACAGAGAGTGGTGAGTCTGTGGAATTCTCTGCCACAGAAGGTAGTTGAGGCCAGTTCATTGGCTATATTTAAGAGGGAGTTAGATGTGGCCCTTTTTGCTAAAGGGATCAGGGGGTATGGAGAGAAGGCAGGTACAGGCTACTGAGCTGAATGATCAGCCATGATCATATTGAATGGCGGTGCAGGCTCTAAGGGCCGAATGGCCTACTCCTGCAGCTATTTTCTATGTTTCTATGTTTCTATAACCCCTGACCACCGTACTAATTCAACACAGTGTTCAGCACTGACTGCATGTATTGTTGAAGATGATGGCAGATTGCACTGTTGTCCCAGCTATTGTCCAGTTCGCCATTATTTTCACACAGAGGGTGGTGGGCGTAGGGAACGAGCTGCCAGAGGAGGTAGTTGAGGCAGGGACTATCCCAATATTTAAGAAACAGACAGGCACATGGATGGGACAGGTTTGGAGGGATATGGACCGACTGCGGGCAGGTGGGACGAGTGTAGCTGGGATATGTTGGCTGGTGTGGGCGAGTTGGGCTGTTTGGTGCTGTTATGTTTGTGTGCCATTGTATGTTCATTCTTAGTACCTGAACTGATGTACAGCACTTTGGTCAACGTGGGTTGTTTTTAAATGTGCTATACAAATAAAATTGACTTGACTTGACTTGACTCTACAAGTCTAATTGGACAATGGATAGACTCCCTAAAATCCCAATTAGTTAATATTCCTAACTCCTAATATTCAGCTTCATTGTAAGCACGACAAAGTGGAACTAACCAAATAACTATCGGCAACAGAGTGGCACAGCTGATAGAGCTGTTATCTCACAGCGTCAGAGACCCAGATGTTGTTATAGGACCTACCACAATTACCCCCTCTGAAAGCTCGTTCCATATACCCACCATCCTTTATGTGGAAAAGGTTGCCCCTCAGGTTGCTATGAATTCTTTCTCCTCCCACTCTAAACCTATGCCCTCTGATGTGTAGGAAAAAACTGCAGATGCTGGTTTAAATCGAAGGTAGACACAAAATGCTGGAGTAACTCAGCGGGTCAGGCAGCATCTCAGGAGAGAAGAAATGGGCGACGTTTCGGGTCGAGACCCTTCTACTGACTGATTCTTGATTTCCCTCCACTGGGTAAAAGACTCTTGTGCATTCACCCTTATCCATTCCCCTCATGATCTTATGCACCTCTACAAGATCACCCCCTCATCCTCCTGCACACCATGGAATAAAGTTCTCGCCTGCCAAACCTCTCCCGACAGGTCAGGCCCTCGGGTTCTGGCAACATCCTTCGTAAAGAGTCAAGTGTGTTTAATTGTATGTACGGACAATGGAACAATGAAGTTGTTACTTGCAGCAACAAGCAACCGGGTGGCACGGTAGCGCAGCGGTAGAGTTGCTGCCTTACAGCGCCAGAGACCCGGGTCCCGGGTTCAATCCTAACTACGGGTGCTGTCTGTTCGGAGTTTGCACGTTCTCCCCGTGACCGCGTGGGTTTTCTCCGAGATCTTCGGCTTCTTCCCACACTCCAAAGACGTGCAGGTTTGTAGGTTAATTGGCTTGGCATGTATGTAAATTGTCCCTAACATGTGGAAACAATGTTAATGTGCGGGGATCGCTGGTCGGTGCGGACTCGGTGGGCAGAAGGGCCAGTTTCAGTGCTGGATCTCAAAACTAAACTAAAAGCAACATAGCAGGCCAGTAGATGGGCGGCACGGTGGCGCAGCGGTAGAGTTGCTGCCTTACAGCGAATGCAGCGCCTGAGATTCAGGTTCGATCCTGACTACAGGCGCCGTCTGTACGGAGTTTGTACGTTCTCCCCGTGACCTGCGTGGGTTTTCTCCGAGATCTTCGGTTTCCTCCCACACTCCAAAGACGTGCAGGTGTGCAGGTTAATTGACTGGGTAAATTTAAAAATTGTCCCTAGTGTGTGTAGGATAGTGTTAGTGTGCGGGGATCGCTGGGCGGCACGGACTCGGTGGGCCTGTTTCCGCACTGTATCTGTAAATCTAAAAAAATCTAAAATCTAGACACAATATACAACGATAATATATAATAAACAAGAAATATTGATTCTGCATCTTTCTCCACCCTTGCCTACTTTATCCCATTGTTCATGCATTCAATAGGAAAGTCATACAACATCAAAATAAAATCTGTTATATATCTCAATGATTACAAAGACCAGATTGTACACGATTTTTCTATTGAGGGAGATCCACAAGCAATGGTTCCTATTATGGCGCAGATGGTAAATAACATGATCCATTACAGATGAACAAAGGTCATTTCACATTGTTATTCCAAGGAAATGTTCATCGTGCATTTTCCCTTGAAAGTGTGTTCCATCTGATACAGAAAATTTCAATATTTTTGGACATCTGTGTAATATTAAAAATTCCACACTATTCCTGAGCATTAGTTAGATTTCCATCCCCATGCCTTTCCATCAAACGTTGGAGTCAATATTAAACAGTACTTTCCTATTCCCCATTCAGTTTGCTCGGTCTGTATGTAAATGTCGCCTTTTCATTGTCCTCCAGTAAGAGCGGCACAGTGGCACAGCTGGTAGAGCAGCTGCCTCACAGCACCAGAGACCCAGGTTCGATCCTGACCTCCGGCGCTTTCGCTGTAGAGTTTGCACGTTCTCCCTGCGATCGCGAGGGTTTCCTTTAGTTGCCCCGGTTTCCCCCACATCCCAAAGACGTGCGGGTTTGCAGGATAATTGTCCTCTGTAAATTGCCCCTCGTGTGTAGGGAGTGGATGAGAAAGAGGGATGACACAGGACTAGTGTGAACAGGCGATCGGTGTGCTGAAGGGCCTGTTTCCATGCAGTATCTCGACTCTAAAAACCTAAACGATTCAAGATTAAATTGTCCCTGTCACCTCTCCCTCTGGTACAGTCACCTCTACGTGATGATGAACCATCACTGTTTGCATCTAGATCCCATTTCACAAGTCCTCTGGTCACTGTCTACCTCCGGTCCTCGATGAATTTTAGTCCAGTTTAGTTGAGAGATACAGCACGACATTCAACTGGAGGACATAGGGTTGTTCTTTGTGCGGCAAAGATGGCTGTGATGAGCTTTTATCGAGGAGGGCAAGATGATGATGAGATTAGACCTGCTAAATAGAGTGAAGCTGTTCCACTATCACGTAGTTCAAGGAACAGGGGGACACAGGTTTAAAATCGAGGGCAAAAGACGCACAAAGGTGCAAGGAAAGTGATACGTTCTACTCAGTATCATTCTCTAAAGCACGCATTGAGTGGGAGACCAAAAAAATACGCCATGATCACATTGAATGGCGGTGCTGGCTCGAAGGGCCGAATGGCCTCCTCCTGCACCTATTGTCTATTGTCTATTAACACAGGTCTGGACACAAGATCGCCATTTTAAACTCTCTGTGTATTTTAGCAAATGCGCAGGCACAGCTTTACCATATTGTTGCATGCATACATCGCATAGCAGCTTTACCATATTGTTGCATGCATACATCACAGAAAGAATAGTTTGACTTCAGCAAGTATTGTAGTTGTGAGGAGATTTGGATGTTGCATTTTCATTACTTCTCAGTCTGATGTTGGCAAGTCCCAAGATACAAATGTGCCCGTCAACTCTTCCTCATGTACAATTACCAGTAAGCGATGAAGAACAAAAACTATTTGGGTAGCTCATTTCACATGAACCCCTTGCTCATGCACTCTGGCTCCTGCTTCTTCAAGGTCACTGTGTTAAAATCCCCATCATAGAGTCATCGAGTCATACTGTGTGAAAACAGGCCCCTTCAGCCCAAGTTGCCCATGCTGACCAAGATGTCCCATCTACACTGTAGGAGCTGTAGATGCTGGTTTATATCGAAGGTAGACACAAAAAATGCTGGAGTAACTCAGCGGGTCAGGCAGCATCTCTGGAGAGAAGGAATGCGTGACACTTCAGGTCGAGACCCTTCCTCAGTCTGAAGAAGGGTCTCGACCCGAAGTGTCACACATTCCTTCCCTCCCGAGATGCTGCCTGACCCGCTGAGTTACTCCAACATTTTGTGTCTACCTTCCATCTACACTGATCCCACCTGGCCCTGTTTGGCCCATATCCCTCTACACCTGTCCTGTACATGTGCCTGTCTAAATGTTTCTTAAACATGCTTTCAAATCCCTTCCTGGCCTCTTCCCCCTTCCCTGTTGCTTTCATACCTTTGGCGTGTCTATAGAACGAGCTGCCAGAGGACGCAGTTGAGGCAGGTGCTAGAACATCAATTAAAAGACATTTGGATATTACGTGGTCAGGAAAGGTTTTGAGGGATCTGGGCCAAACGCAGGCAGGTGGGACTAGTGCAGATGGGGCACCTTGGTAGGCATGGGCAAGTTGGGCCGAAGGGCCTGTTTCCACGCTATATGACTCTATTCCTCGCAATGCACATGAGATATCCTTGATAATAGACAATAGACAATAGGTGCAGGAGTAGGCCATTCGGCCCTTCGAGCCAGTACCGCCATTCAATGTGATCATGGCTGATCATTCTCAATCAGTACCCCGTTCCTGCCTTCTCCCCACACCCCCTGACTCCACTATCCTTAAGAGCTCTATCTAGCTCTCTCTTGAATGCATTCAGAGAATTGGCCTCCACTGCCTTCTGAGGCAGAGAATTCCACAGATTCACAACTCTCTGACTGAAAAAGTTTTTCCTCATCTCCGTTCTAAATGGCCTACCCCTTATTCTTAAACTGTGGCCCCTTGTTCTGGACTCCCCCAACATTGGGAACATGTTTCCTGCCTCTAACGTGTCCAACCCCTTAATAATCTTATACGTTTCGATAAGATCTCCTCTCATCCTTCTAAATTCCAGTGTATACAAGCCTAGTCGCTCCAGTCTTTCAGCATATGACAGTCCCGCCATTCCGGGAATTAACTTAGTAAACCTACGCTGCACGCCCTCAATAGCAAGAATATCCTTCCTCAAATTTGGAGACCAAAACTGCACACAGTACTCCAGGTGCGGTCTCACTAGGGCCCTGTACAACTGCAGAAGGACCTCTTTGCTCCTATACTCAACTCCTCTTGTTATGAAGGCCAACATTCCAGTGGCTTTCTTCACTGCCTGCTGTACCTGCATGCTTCCTTTCAGTGACTGATGCACTAGGACACCCAGATCTCGTTGTACGTCCCCTTTTTCTAACTTGACACCATTCAGATAATACTCTGCAATACTGGTTTCCGAAGCATCTGAGCATCACTGTCTGAGTAATCTGTCCTTCAAATGGGGAAATGGATAGACACTTGAGAGAGAATAATTTGCAGGATTGTGGGGGAAATACCACATTGATCTGCAGGGATATGGATTACATGCGGGCAGAGTAAATGAGCTTAACTTGGCCCAATGTTCAACATGGACACTGTGGGCTGAAGGGCCAGTTCCTGAGCTGTACTAAAATAAGAGATGAGGGATTTGGACCATCAGGATTAGACACAAAATACTGGAGGAACTCAGCGGGACAGGCAGCATCTCTGGAGAGAAGGTATGGGTGACGTTTTGGGTCTGAAGAAGGGTCTCGACATTTTGTGTCTATCTTTGGTGTAAACCAGCATCTGCAGTTCCTTCCTACGTGGACCAACAGGATTACTCTATCTGGAGCTGAAATAAAATAGATGGGCTTAATAGTCTACTTCTGTGATCTCGGTGTTTCAGTACAGTAAAAAAAAATTGCAGGCAGTTCTCACATATATAAGTGATTGAGCTGATAGTAAGTATAAGAAAATAACTGCAGATGCTGGTACAAATCGAAGGTATTTATTCACAAAATGCTGGAGTAACTCAGCAGGTCAGGCAGCATATCGGGAGAGAAGGAATGGGTGACGTTTCGGGTCGAGACCCTTTCTTTAGGCAGTCCGTAGTTCAGAGGGGGGAGATTGTAATAGATGCAGGATAACTGCAGATGCAGGAGACTGAAGAAGGGTCTCGACCCGAAACGTCACCCATTCCTTCTCTCCCGAGATGCTGCCTGACCTGCTGAGTTACTCCAGCATTTTGTGAATAAATACCTTCCAGCTGATAGTAAGTATTCATTCATAAAATAGCACATATTATTTCAACCGTAAACACTGACTACTGGGAGGATTTTTGAAGACATATTTACGTTCCATTTTTTCAGATGACTCCGAGGTATTTCGAAACACTCTATAAACACTTTGTGTGGGGGAGTGTCTGGATACTGTGGCCATTTGCCTACATTAGTGAGATTAATGCTCACCGACGTGTGGTATTATGGTGAAGATAGACACAAAATGCTGGAGTAACTCAGCGGAACAGGCAGCATCTCTGGATAGCAGGAATGGGGGACGTTTCGGGTCGAGACCCTTTCTTTAGGGAGTTCGTAGTTCAGAGGGGGGAGATTGTAATAGATGCAGAAAACTTTTTTTTTTGTATATCTCCAACTGCAGTTCCTTGCACCTGTATTCTCACCCTCTCTGTCTGATTGATTTTAGTTTCATTTCATTTAGTTTGGAGATACTGCGCGGAAACAGGCCCTTCGGCCCACCGAGTCCGCACTGACCACCGATCCCCGCACATTAACACCACACCACACGCACCAGGGACAATTTTACATTTATACCAAGCCAATTAACCTGCACACCTGTATGTCTTTGGATTGTGGGAGGAAGCCGAAGATCTCAGACAAAATCCGCGTGGTCAGACTGAGAGGCAGGAGAGAGGGGGACACAGAGACAAGGAAGTGTAAGGTGTGAGAACGAGACATCAAAGGGGACGGAGATTCCACGAAAAAGTAGAATAGATCTTTGTTAACCAGGAGAAGGTGACAATGATGCATACAGAGATAAGATTTAATTAATGGGATGTATAAGAAAATAACTGCAGATGCTGGTACAAATCGAAGGTATTTATTCACAAAATTAAACTCCCCCTCCCATTCCCAGTCTGACCTTTCTGTCATGGGCCTCCTCCAGTGCCATAGTGAGGCCCACCGAAAATTGGAGGAACAGCACCTCATATTTCGCCTGGGCAGCTTGCAGCCCAGCGGTATGAACATCGACTTCTCCAACTTTAGATAGTTCCTCTGTCCCTCTCTTCCCCTCCCCCTTCCCAGATCTCCCTCTATCTTCCTGTCTCCAACTATATCCTTCCTTTGTCCCGCCCTCCTGACATCAGTCTGAAGAAGGGTCTCGACCCGAAACGTCGCCCATTCCTTCTCTCCTGAGATGTTGCCTGACCTGCTGAGTTACTCCAGCATTTTGTGAAATAAATACCTTAATTAATGGGATAGTCAGACTGGTCAGAGAACTCGGATGGGGGAGGAATGGAGAGAGAGGGAAAGCAAGGGTTACTTTGTTAGAGAAGTCGATACTCATAACACCCAAGTGAAATATGAGTATTATGGTGATGTTGATTGAGGTATAACCTTCAAAGCACAATAATGAGTCTTTGCTCATGATCTGTCTCACCAGACTAGTGACCTCAGTTTAACAATTTAGCCTGCCCGGAATCCGCATTCAAACGCTGGATAATTGTTTGAATTTACGACTCTCTGTCTCCAAGCCAAGAATACAAAATGTGCCAGGCGGAAGAGGGCTCTGCCCGAGCCAGCTGCCTGCCCCTTTTCCCGGGTTACGTCCGTGCCAGGGTGGTGTTGGAGAGGGACCGCGCGCTGTCCACGGGCACCCTGGAGGATTTCCGGGACCACTGGGCACCGCGGGGGATTGGATGTATCCTGGATGGGGATTGTAATATAATCATATCATATCATATATATACAGCCGGAAACAGGCCTTTTCGGCCCTCCAAGTCCGTGCCGCCCAGCGATCCCCGTACATTAACACTATCCTACACCCACTAGGGACAATTTTTACATTTACCCAGCCAATTAACCTACATACCTGTACGTCTTTGGAGTGTGGGAGGAAACCGAAGATCTCGGAGAAAACCCACGCAGGTCACGGGGAGAACGTACAAACTCCTTACAGTGCAGCACCCGTAGTCAGGATCGAACCTGAGTCTCCGGCGCTGCATTCGCTGTAAAGCAGCAACTCTACCGCTGCGCTACCGTGCCGCCCTTAATTGTATAATAGTTTCAATAGGTATATTTGTTTGTATAGTATTCTGGTGGTGGGTTCTGTTTTGGTTTTATTGTATTGTATATATTATTTTAATATTTGAATAAATATTTTTGATTTTAAAAAAATTAAAATTTTAAATAAATTTTTTTTAAAAAAAAGAATACAAAATGTGCTTTAAGGCTGACAAGGGTGAACCATGACCAGAAGCACCCTGTCAAATTTACAGCGTGGAGTGAGACAGTCTGGGACTGCTTGTAGTCACAATCATGTCGTGAGTGGTGGAAAAAGGCACCACCTCAAATCTCGATTTGTCATCATGTCTCACATTCATTCCCAGAATCTTAATCCTCTTTCCTAATCCCCGCTTGAATAACTGACCTCTTGAATCTGTCTCACTAATTGGTCTGTGTCGGAAGGAACTGCAGATGTTGGTTTAAACCGAAGATAGACACAAAATGCTGGAGTAAACTCAGGGGGGGACAGGCAGCATCTCTGGAGAGAAGGAATGGATGACGTTTCGGGTCGAGACCCTACTTCAGACTAGCTTCAAAAAATGGTCTGATGGTCTCCAATGTGACCTCCTGACGCCATGAATTTTCTCCATGTACTTCCTGATGATAATATCCTTCACATTTGCTTTGCAAGCTCCCAAATTAAGGAATCAAATCAAGGAGTTTTCTCATTCTTTCCTCAGTCTGAAATGTCTCAGCAGGACCTTAGATGCAATCTTACTCCAGCATTTGGTGTCTATCTTGGGTTTAAACCAGCATATGCAGTTTCTTCCTACACATGCAATCATGCCTGTTAACTCCCCCTTCCTGCACTGATTACTTCCAAGTGCTGTAATGAAGAGTGATCACTTCTTTCATACGAAGTACTCCCCAGTTTTTTAGACTTTACTTTAGAGTTACAGCGCTGAAACAGGCTCTTCAGCTCACCGAGTCTACGCCGACCAGCCTGTCCACTAGCACTATCCTACAAACTACAATTACAATTTCTACTGAAGCCAATTAACCTACAAACCGGTACGCCTCTGGAGTGTGGGAGGAAACCCTCGCAGTCACAGGGAGAACGTACAAACACAGACAGCACCCGTAATCAGGATCGAACCGGGTCTGCAGGATCACAATTTTAAATAACCCACCCTTGTTTTCACATCCCTCCCACCTCTCTCTGCCTTCTCCCTGTGCAACCTTCCAGATTAATTCCCGGGATGGCGGGGCTGAAGTATGATGAAAGAATGGGTCGACTGGGCTAATGGTCACTGGAATTTAGAAAGATAAGAGGGAATCTTATAGAAACGTATTAAATTCTTAAAGGATTGGACGGGCTAGATGCAGGAAAAATGTTCCCGATGTTGGGGGAGTCCAGAGCCAGGGGTCACAGTTTAAGAATAAGGGGTAGGCCATTTGGGACTGAGATGAGGAAAAACAGTTTCGCCCAGAGAGTTGTGAATCTGTGGAATTCTCTGCCACAGAAGGCGGTGGAGGCCAATTCACTGGATGATTTCAAGAGAGAGTTAGATTTAGCTCTGAGGGCTAACGGAATCAAGGGATATGGGGAGAAAGCAGGAACGGGGTACTGATTGTGGACGGTCAGCCATGATCATATTGAATGGCGGTGCTAGCTCGGGCTGAATGGCCAACTCCTGCGCCTATTTTTCAATGTTTCTATGTAACTAACCTATTCCATCCTTAAAACCACAATCTTTCAGTTGTGGGCTGTTGAGCATCTCAGATATATAATTCCTGTGCCACTAACAGCTGGGCCTTGTGCTGTCAAGTTCTTGAACTCTGGAATTTCATCCTTAACACTCTCCACCTCACTATCTCGTTTTTTAAAAAGACACTCATTAAAACATAATTCCCTGCTCTTGTCATCTCTGCTAATGTTCTCATATTGCACTTTGTGTCAAATGTTGTGTAGTGATCGGTTGTCTCTGGTCGAGGCCCTTGGAGTAATTTACTTTTACTGCTGTAAAAAACTGCAAGGGAACAGGGAGAATGAGTAGGAAATGCAGATGCTGGTTTACACTGAAGATAGACACAAAATCCTGGAGTAACTCAGCGGGACAGGCAGCATCTCTGGAGTGAAGGAATGGGTGACAATTGGGGTCGAGACCCTTCTTCAGACTGAGAGTCAGTGGAGAGGAAAACTAGAGGTATGAAAACCCTCTCTCTCCGCCCCACCCCCATCCTTGTTGTCCTGCTAGTTTCCCTTCGTTATCACCTCTTCCACAGCCAACAATGGACCATTGTGGGCTCCACCTTTCCTCGGCCATCGGGCCAGCTCTGAAGTTAGAGAAATCAATATTCATACCGCTGGGATGTAACTGCCCGTAAGCCAGCATCTGCAGCCCCATGCCTACATGATATAGTAACTGTGCATATGTGAGTTATGCAAAAAAGAATTTTGCTGTGCAGTGCAGATGTGACAATAAAAAACCACTGTTCAATGGTAAGAATTGAATTCTGAATTCTTGTCTCACGACCAAGGTCTCTGGAACCCTGGGGATACAAGAGATTGCAGATGTTGGAATCCGTAGCAAAAACAACAAGAGCAGCTAATCAACTCAGCAGGTCAGGCAGCATCTGTGGGGGCAAATGGAGGGTCGACATTTTTAATTGTTAATTTTAATTTTTAATTGGGTGACATTGTTAATAAAATGTGCAGGAAGGAACTGCAGATGCTGGTTTACAGCGAAGATAGGCACAAAATGCTGGAGTAACTCGGTGGGTCAGACAGCATCTCTGGAGAAAAGGAAAAGTTTAGTTTAGTTTAGTTTAGAGATACAGCGCAGAAACAGGCCCTTCGGCCCACCGAGTCCACACCGACCAGCGATCCCTGCACATTAACACTATCCTACACACACACACTAGGGGCAATTTTACATTCATACCAAGCCAATTAGCCTACAAACCTGTACATCTTTGTAGTGTGGGAGGAAACCGAAATCTTGGAGAAAACCCAAGCGGTCACGGGGAGAACGTACAAACTCCGTACAGACAACACCCGTGGTCAGGATCGAACCCGGGTCTCTGCGCTATAAGGCAGCAACTCTACCACTGCACCACCGTGCCGCACTTAGGTGACGTTTTGGGATTCCTTCTCTCCAGAGATGCTGTCTGACCCGTTGAGATACTCCGAGCTTTTTGTGTCTATCTTCGGTTTAAACCAGCGTCTGCAGTTCCTTCCTCTACCCTTCATCTGGACTGCCCATTTCCCTCCGCAGATGCTGCCTGACCTGTTAGGTTCTTCCAGCAACTCTCCGTTAGTTCAGCAGGACCTTTTGCATCTATCTGATGACTGATTGGGGACTTCTTCATCGTCTGCCAGTCACAGTCTGAAGAAGGGTCTCGACCCGAAACGTCACCCATTCCTTCTCTCCACAGACGCTGTCTGTCTCGCTGAGTTAGTCCAGCACTTTGTGTCTCTCTTCAGTGTAAACTAGCATCTGCAGTTCCTTCCTGCACATTTTATTAACAATGTTATCCCATCCCTAACAGGCAAAAAAAAAACAACAAAAAAACTTGGTGGTGTAAGATCTCCCAAACTGTTTTGGAATCAGTGAAGTATTTTTAGAAATGCGTTTACTGTTATTATGCAGCCAAGCGTTCTGCAGAACTGGATATTAAATAGAACATGAAGGTTATTTATGTTAGCATTCTTCACTGATAATTTTATTGAGTGTCTCACTCTGTTTTCATCAGCTGTTTGCTTTAACAGCATTGACATGAAACACCATTTAACATCACCAGAAAAATAGTCGCACTCAAAATTAATCCAGTTAGACAATTTAAGGCAGCATTTTATGATTTATTTCCAATTATCCGCCATGAAATTATTTTCCTTCAGATTAATCACTGTGCAATTTTAGTTCCTGAGTAGAACAAAATATTAATGTTTAAGCTATCAGAAATGATTGGCCATGATGCCCCAACTGAACTAGTCCCATTTGCCCACATTTGGCCGGTATCTCTAAATCTTTTTCCTTTCCATGTACCTGCACAAATGACTTTTAAATGTTGTCATTTCACATTTCGCGGTAGCGCAGCGGTAGAGTTGCTGCTTTACAGCGAATGCAGCGCCGGAAACTCAGGTTCGATCCTGACTACGGGTGCTGCACTGTAAGGAGTTTGTACGTTCTCCCCGTGACCTGCGTGGGTTTTCTCCGAGATCTTCGGTTTCCTCCTACACTCCAAAGACGTGCAGGTATGTAGGTTAATTGGCTGGGTAAATGTAAAAATTGTCCCTAGTGGGTGTAGGATAGTGTTAATGTACGGGGATCGCTGGGCGGCACGGACTTGGAGGGCCGAAAAGGCCTGTTTCCGGCTGTATATATATGATATGATGATATGATATGCCCCAACTATCTCCTCTGGCCTGGCCCACTGAGTTACTCCGGCTTTTTGTGTCTGTCTATCCCCTCTGGAGGCCTGTTCCATACACCCACCACTCTGTGTGTGAATGTGTTGCCTCTCAGGTTCTTAATCCCCTCTCACCTTCAACCTGAGCCTTCTAGTTCTTGACTCCCCTACCCTGAGAGAAAGACTCTGTGCATTCACCCTCTGACTGGGGATGGGAGACAGCTTCCAATTCAACCCCCGAACCCGACTTGTGAAGAGTAAGTAACAAATGTTTACAGCAAACCAAAGAATGAATCCCCCAATGTTGGGGGAGTCCAGAACCAGGGGCCACAGTTTAAGAATAAGGGGTAGGCCATTTAGAACGGAGATGAGGAAAAACCTTTTCAGTCAGAGAGTTGTAAATCTGTGGAATTCTATGCCTCAGAAGGCAGTGGAGGCCAATTCTCTGAATGCATCCAAGAGAGACCTAGATAGAGCTCTTAAGGATAGCAGAGTCAGGGGGTATGGGGAGAAGGCAGGAACGGGGTACAGATTGAGAATGATCAGCCATGATCACATTGAATGGCGGTGCTGGCTCAAAGGGCCAAATGGCCTACTCCTGTACCTATTGTCTATTGTCTAATCTCGATACAAGCACAACGCGACAGGACATTTTACAATAGGTTCCATGTGTAGCTCATAGTCTTGGTTAGGGATTCAAGGTTTCATTAGATAGGTTCGTAAGAGTCCATAAGACATTCGGCCCATTCAGTCTACTCCGCCATTCGATCACGGCTGATCTATTTTTCCCTCTCAACCCCATTCTCCTGCCTTCTCTTCATACTCTTTGACACCCTTAATCAAGACCCTATCAATCTCTGCTTTAAAATACCCAATGACTTGGCCTCCACTGCCGTCTGTGGCAGTGAATTCCACAGATTCACCAACTCTTCAGTTTCTCCAACATTCACCTTCAAGAGTGAAATTCAATAGATAATAGACAATAGACAATAGGTGCAGGAGTAGGCCATTCGGCCCTTCGAGCCAGCACCACCATTCAATGTGATCATGGCTGATCATTCTCAATCAGTACCCCGTTCCTGCCTTCTCCCCATACCCCCTGACTCCGCTATCTTTAAGAGCTCTGTCTAGCTCTCCCTTGAATGTATTTAGAGACTTGGCCTCCACTGCCTTCTGAGGCAGTGAATTCCACAGATTTCCAACTCTCTGACTGAAAAAGTTTTTCCTCATCTCCGTTCTAAATGGCCTACCCCTTATTCTTAAACTGTGGCCCCTGGTTCTGGACTCCCCCAACATAGGGAACATGTTTCCTGCCTCTAACGTGTCCAACCCCTTAATAATCTTATATGTTTTGATAAGATCCCCTCTCATTCTTCTAAATTCCAGTGTATACAAGCCTAGCCGCTCCAGTCTTTCAACATATGACAGTCCCGCCATTCCGGGAATCAACCTAGTAAACCTACGCTGCGTGCCCTCAATAGCAAGAATATCCTTCCTCAAATTTGGAGACAAAACTGCACACCGTACTCCAGGTGCTTCTCACTAGGGCCCTGTACAACTGCAGAAGGACCTCTTTGCTGCTATACTCAACTCCTCTTGTTATGAAGGCCAACATTCCATTGGCTTTCATTGGAATTCCCTGGATTATATCTGTTGAAGGCTGAGTTTAGCAAAACAACATTATTGGCATGAGTAGTTATTAATTTGTACGTAAAGCTGGTTTGCTAGTTTTCGACAATGGCAGGTTGTACCCCGAATTATCCCAATGCACTCGAACTAATCTCACTGCATCTTCTGATCAAGCATACCACCAATATATGAAAGAACAGGCTCAAACTAGTCCATTACAAATGTCCATCGTGTCTGTTGAAATGAAGAATGAAAGACACTATTGCGTGGAGTACAATGAACATGTAGAAGTGAATTAAAGGGCAGTAAATCAATTAAGAAATATTTCAAGATATCATGTGTCACAAAAGCAAGTGCTGAGGTGTTTATGATTCTCCATCCCAACTCCCTTAAGAACCTAAATTCCCCACTACCTATATTTGTTTGGATTTAATCATATATAAAAGAGTGAATTACTTTCAAAGAGATTTCCTTATGGTCCAGTGCCGTTGGACTTCAGTTCTTTGATCTGATGATTATCTGACACCGTTCTGCATTGTTACAGGGATTTCCTCAAAGCTTAAATATATGCCTTTGAAATTCTCATGAAACTCTGCTCTGGGAGATTCTCACCAGAGCTTCAGTGAGGTGGATTGTTTAGTTTAGTTTAGTTTAGTTTAGTTTAGTTTAGAGATACTGCACAGTAACAAGCCCTCTGTCCCACCGAGTCCACACCGACCAGCGATCCCCGCACATTAACACTATCCTACACACACTAGGGACAATTTACATTTATACCAAATTAACCTACAAACCTGTACGTCTTTGGAGTGTGGGAGGAAACTAAAGATAATAATAATATATTCCTTTATTCGTCCCACACCGGGGAAATTTACAGTGTTACAGCAGCAAAGTGGATAGCTTGAGATCGTTCATTATAAATAAAAGTAAAGACAAGGATAAATTGTCATCAGTTTACTATGTATTCCTTAACTGTTACTGTTGACTCGTCTGCTGGGAGCAGTGCTGGTTGTGCAGTCTCACAGCAGCGGGAAGGAAGGACCTCCTATATCTCTCCTTCACGCACTTTTGGGGTGAAGGAGTCTGTCACTGAAGGGGCTACTCAGTGCAGTGACAGTGTCCTGCATGGGGTGGGAGTCGTTGTCCAGCAGCGATGTTAGCTTTGCCATCATCCGCCTCTCTCCCACCGCCTGCACTGTGTCGAGGGGGCAACCCAGGACAGAGCTGGCCTTCCTGACCAGCTTGTCAAGTTAAGATCTTAAAGATCTTGGAGAAATCACAGTCACAGGGAGAACGTACAAACTCCACATAGACAGCACCCGTAGTCGAGATTGAACCCGGGTGTCTGGTGCCCTAACTGCTGCAATGCAGCAACTCTACCGCTGCGCCACCGTGCCGTAAAGAAAGCGAAAAGGAAAGCGAATGGTATGTTAGCATTCATAGCAAGAGGATTTGAGTATAGCAGCAGGGAGGTTCTGCTGCAGTTGTACAGGGCCTTGGTGAGGCCACACCTGGAGTATTGTGTACAGTTTAGGTCTCCTAATCTGAGGAAAGACATTCTATCCTTAGAGGAAGTACAGAGAAGGTTCACCAGATTGATCCCTGGGATGGCAGGACTTTCATATGAAGAAAGACTGGATAGACTAGGTTTATACTCGCTGGAATTTAGAAGACTGAGGGGGGATCTTATAGAAACATATAAAATTCTTAAGGGGTTGGAGAGGCTAGATGCAGGAAGATTTTTCCCGATGTTGGGGAAGTCCAGAACCAGGGGTCACAGCTGTGAAACCTGTCAAAGAGAGATACAGTTTAGAAACGGGTCTTTTCCCCCCGATTTATATTAATCCTACATTAATCCCATTGGAATCAGTGCCAGTATTATCAGAATCCAGATAGATTATGACTACAAGTTGAACTTTGAGATTGGGCAAGTGATTGGTAGCAAGAAGAAGAACACAAGAACTCAATGGAGAATCGACAAATAGTAGAAACAAGGAACTGCAGATGCTGGTTTACAACAAAAAAAGACACAATGTGCTGGAGTAACTCAGTGAGTCAGGCAGCATCCATGGTGAATATAGATAGGTGATGTTTTGGGTCGGGTCCCTTCTTCAGAAGGGCAGACCATTAGGCCTATCAAGCCCACTCTCTCATTCAATAGACTGTGGTTGATCTTTTACCTCAGCACCATTCTCTGGCATTAACATCACATCCTTTGATTCTATAAAAATATAAATATCCACATCTCACAAATAAAAGCAGGAGTTGTCCTTGTGACCCTTTGAATTAAACCCCTGTTCAATCATGCAATGTATCTCATCCGTTTTTCCACCCTTATCTCCATAGCCTCTGAGTTGTTGGTACAGTATTTAATAATCATTCAATCCCAGTGAATGTACTCAGTGACTGGGCAACCAAGTTGTCGAGGTGGAAAATTGCAAAGGTCAACATTCCTTACATAAAGAACTCTCCCCTGACTCAATAGACAATAGACAATAGGTGCAGGAGGAGGCCATTTGGCCCTTCGAGCCAGCACCTGCATTCAATGTGATCATGGTGATCATTCTCAATCAGTACCCCATTCCTGCCTTCTCCCCATACCCCCTGACTCCGCTATCCTTAAGAGCTCTATCGAGCTCTCTCTTGAATGCATTCAGAGAATTGGCCTCCACTGCCTTCTGAGGCAGAGAATTCCACAGATTCTCAACTCTCTGACTGAAAAAGTTTTTCCTCATCTCAATTCTAAATGGCCTACCCCTTAAGTCTGAAGAAGGGTCTCGACCTGAAACATCACCCATTCCTTCTACAGGGCCGTTTTTACAGCATTATGGGCCCCCCGGGCAAAGCAGTGTACTGGGGCCCCTACCGTTACTCTCCCCCACCCCCCTTTCCCTACCAGCCCCCCCCTGTCGTGCCGGCGAAAAGCACTTACCGAAAAGCACTTAGCGATGGACTTAGGGTGCTACATTGTTGCGAAAAGCACTTACAGATCGCTGTGAGAAGCACTTAGGGACCGAAAATGTTGCGAAAAAAGCACTTATTGAACCTACATTTTTAAAGTAGTATTTATTTATTGCAAGTCACTTAACATACACAGATCAGCATGGGGCCCCTATGCTCGTGGGCCCCCGGGCAAGTGCCCATCAGGCCCATGCGTTAAGATGGCCCTGCCTTCTACCCAGAGATGCTGCCTGTCCAGCTGAGTTACTCCAGCATTCTGTGTCTATCTTCGGTGTAAACCAGCATCTGCAGTTCCCTTCCTACACATAAAGAATTGTCTTCCACTCTCCAACCTGGGGTTAACCCTTATTCTGACACAATGGCCTCTAATCCTAGACTCCACAGCCAGAAGGAAATGTTCCTCACGGCATCTTCCCGTTAATGACGACCATGATCCTGAAAGCCTCACTCTTCTGAGCTCATTCTTCTGAGCTCCAGTGATTAGTCACGGAATGAGATTACATTACATGCCTCCAGTAAAACGTGGTCTTTTGATATTCTTGGTAAATGTTACTTCTATTGGCTTGTGAGCCTGTTGCAAGCATTCTTACTGTTAACAATGTCTTAGGCAGTGACTTGTAAATTAGAAGCACATGTCCTCAAGAACCCACACCCAGCACAGAGTCTATTGTTGATTGCAAAAGCTCCAACGTCAGAGTGGATTTCATGCTGGATACCTCGTCTAGAATGCAGAACAGTACAGCACAGGAAGAGGCCCTTCAGCCCACAAAGTCTGTGCCGAACATCATGCCAAGACCAACTCTTATCTAAGGTAGTCACAAAATGCTGGAGTAACTCAGCGGGTCAGGCAGCATCTCGAGAGAGAGAGAGAGAGAGAGAGAGAAGGAATGGGTGACGTTTCGAGTCGAGACTCTCTGGTGCAATGCTGAGAGGATGTTGTGCAGGGTCTCAGAGGACATATTGACCTGGGATCATGTCTGCTCTCCAAGCTGAAGATCCCACTGCAGTTACAGTATTCTGAAGATCAGATGATTTATCTTCTATGTGCTGTTGGGGCGGCACGGTGGCGCAGCGGTAGAGTCGCTGCCTCCCAGCACCAGAGAACGGAGTTCAATCCTGACTATGGGTCCTGTCTGTACGGAGTTTGCACGTTCTTCCCGTGACCTGCGTGGGTTTTCTCCGGGGACTCCAGTTTCATCCCACACTCCAAAGACGTAGAACTTTGTAGGTTAATTGGCTTCGGTAGAAATTGTAAATTGTCCCTCGTGTGTAGGCTAGTGTTAATGTGCGGGGGTCATTGGTCAGCATGGACTCGGTGGGCCGAAGGGCCTGTTTCCATGCTGTATCTGTAAACTAATCTCCAAACTAAACTAATATTTATCCCACAAGCAACAGCACTAAAATGGATTACTTGGTCATTTTCGCTTTGATATTTATGCGACCTATTCTTGTACAAATTAATTGCACTTTTCCATACATTAGCAACACTACATATCTCAGAATGATCCAAAACACAGAAACGTGATATAAGTTCATAAGGATTCACAAGACATGGGAGCAGAATTAGGCCATTCGGCCCATCAAATCTACTCCACCATTCAATCGTGGCTGATCTAACTTCCCCTCTCAACCCCATTCTCCTGCCTTCTTTTGTTGCCTCCATCACAGTGAGGGGGTGTTTGGAGTCACTGTGATGGACGTTTGTGTTGGGGTCATGTGTCTTGTGTTCTTTTTTGTGTGTGACTGCTATGTAGTTTCGTTCGGTACCTTGGTACCGAATGACAAATAAAGCTCTGTTCTCCCCATAACCTTTGACACCCGTACTAATCAAAACCCTGTCAATCTCCACTTTAAAAGTACCCAATAACTTGGCCTCCACCGTCGTCTGTGGCAATGAACTCCACAGATCCACCACCATCTGTCTACAGAAGTCCCCCCTCGTCACCTTACTAACAGTACATCCTGTTATTCTGATAGTTTTAAATGTCATATTATTCTTTTGCTATGTAAATGTGACTTTTTTTCTGCATCGTCTTTGAAAAAATATTATCTCACAGTTTCCAAGCCATGGTGCTCACCTGTTTAAAAGACTGGTTAATACTTCCATCACGTTTGCAACAATCCTTACAATATGAATAGTCTGGAATAATCAAAAGCCTCAGGAGAGAATTGTCTGGAGAATTTAGATGTTTAAATGTGAAGGAAATTGGTTTCACAAACTCTCAGAAAGGCACCATCTATCTATTGTGCCGCTCGGAATCCATTTGTTCCGATCAGTAATAATTCTCCTAATGATATTCGTATCAGAAGAACTCTGAAGAAGGGTCTCGACCCGAAACGTCACCCATTCCTTCTCTCCAGAGATGCTGCCCGTCCCGCTGAGTTACTCCAGCATTTTGTGTCTATCTTTGGTGCAATCCAGCATCTGCAGTTCCCTCCAACGCAAGAATTATAGGAGCAGGAGTAGGCCACTCGGCCCCTCGAGCCATTCTATATAATGGCGGTGATCAATCAGCCCAAGCCTCAATTCCACTTCCAGT